>NC_058134.1:135280642-135354032 GCF_016433145.1 Gracilinanus agilis | reverse complement strand
CCAGCTTGTGGTCTCTATACCTGAGGGGTCTGTGGACTCTGGGAACCCCAGACTTGTACGAAAATATTTATAGCTGTGCTTTTTGTGGTGGCAACAAACTGGAAAAGGAGGGTATGTCCTTCAATTGGGGAATGGCTGAACAAACTGTGGTATATGCGGGTGATGGAATACTATTGTGCTAAAAGGAATAACAAACTGGAGGAGTTCCAGGCGAACTGGAGAGACCTCCGGGAACAGATGCAGAGCGAAAGGAGCAGAGCCAGAAGAACTCTATACACAGAGACTGATATACTGTGGTAAAATCGAATATAATGGACTTCTGTACCAGCAGAAAGCAATGACACAGGACAGCTCTGAGGGATTTATGGTAAAGATGCTACCCACATTCAGAGGAAGGACTGCAGGAGAGGAAACATATAAGAAAAGCAACTGCTTGAACATATGGGTTGGGGTGGACATGATTGAGGGTGTGGACTCGAAACTACCACACCAATGCAACCACCAACAATATGGAAATTGGTCTTGATCAAGGACACATGACAAAACTAGTGGAAATGTGCATCGGCCATGGGTGGGGGGAGTGCGGGGGGTGAAGGGGAAAGTAGGAGCATGAATCATGTAACCATGTTAGAAATGATTATTAATAAATGTTAAAAAAATAAAAAATAAAAAAATTGCAGTATTTAAATATAGACAAATTATACTTTTGAACCAAAGGACTTCAAACTTGACAAATATATCTTGGAATCATATTTACCCCATCCTTTCCTTTTGGTTTTTGCAAATCTACTGTATTTACTAGCAAATTTAAATTTGAACTTTTCCTTGTATTGTCTATTGGCATCAGTGACAGAAACAACTTTCTTATATTCTATGCAATAAAAGGTTTTATTTGATTCCTATTATGACCTTGACTAGAGACAATTGAATGTTCTATGAATCAACAAAGGGAAAATGGAAGAGAAATATGAATTAATTAAAATCCTCTTTCTTAAAAAACATTTTAATATTAGAATTTCTGTGTAGAGAAAATAAATTTTAAAGTGCCATAAGTACCACACTAAACACTTAAGTCTTTTTTCTTATTATTTTAAGGAGAGGATGTTGTTTATTATTACTTGAGTATTTGACTCATTGTTCTTGTCTAGTTCCATTTATGTGAATGCTATAGTAACTGACCTACCTTGACCAGTTCATTTTACAAGCCCGTGCCATCTATTAAACTTTTGAAATGACTTTGCCAATACAGCTTGGATAAAAAAAAACAATAAGTAAAAAATGGTTTCCTTATGGGCTGTCTTAGCATTTCTGGTCATGATTAATACTAGCAATTGCCCATGTTTGACTCTTTGTGGATCTGATAGCTAAATAGGAAGCACAATTTTAATGGAAGGAAAGATTTGCCAGTAGCTTATAACATTGCCTGGGGTTTCCATGCAAAATATGCTTAATACTGGTGTGATTTATTACTGTGTTGAAAGACATCAGAAACAGGGAAAACAAATATTAATGTAACACACTAAAAATGCAGATACAAAAAAGGAAATGGGCAATGCTTGATATACTAGTGATGAATCTTCTTTGCCAGGATAATGAATAATGGTAGCTTAATCTAGAGTTTAGTTCCACTGTCTCAACCCAAGAAGCATATCAGATAAAAATAACCTTCCTCGACTCTTACCAGAATTGGTTCAGTAATAATCACTAATTATCTACAATAGGGCTGTGTGAACTCAGGGAAATGTATGTTCAAAAATAGATGTACAAATGTACAAACACAGATTACAGCTCAAATGCCCTATAACCTCTTATTAATTTATAACTACTTAAAAAAAAAGTTTGTGAAGGCTGCTTAGAATAAAGACACCATTAATGTTTAGTACTCCGATGTTTTTGAAGGTGTTGGTGCCCAATATCAAGGTTAATTTGACATGATTATTACGGAGATGGATGGAGTCGGGTAGGGGAAGGAGAGGGGGTAATTAAGGCAATCTCTCATAGAAGATTGAGCCTATTCAGTTGTTGAAAAAGTAGACCTATTCCAAAACAGAAAGTATTTTGTCACTCTAATTTAGAATTAATTTGTGCACTGTTTACATTAGCTGTAATTTTCTATGCCATCAACTATTTGGCAAATTAACAACATGGTCTCTGAATAATGATTAGTGAGAGTGTTAACATTTATCATATTTAAAGTGGTTATTAATAACAAACACAATTCATTATATATATATATATATATATACATATATATATATATATGTTGAGTTTTATCTTGCATTTCTAGATCAGTAGAAGTATTTTATACTTTTATTATGCTAGGGACATAATGATGTCATAGAGTTTAGAGGCACAAGAACAAGTTGTGTAATTATATATCCTTAGGGAAGTAAAAATATCTGGATATACTTGGGAAAATCACCAGGATTTCTTAATCATTAACAAAGTTCTTTTAACATTTTTAAAAATTATTTCAGATTATCTAGAAAATGTAATTTATCTTCTAATATATGTTGGCTATAAATGTTGTTGTGTTGTAGCACAAATTTATCTATCTCTACACTAATAAATCAGTCAAAGAAACATTCACTAAGTCCCTATTTTGTGCTAGGCATTATTTTAGGACTTGGGAATAGAGAGAAAATATATAATTATCCTTACTTTGGATAAACATAGATTCTCTAAGGGAAAAGAGTATGTACCCATATTAGTAGATTAAAAAATGTGAAAAAGTAAATTTTCAAATGAATTTGTGATCTTAGCCCTTTGGGAACTATCTCCTGGGAGGCAGGTCCCAGTCCATTCATGCTTATTCCATATGACTTTTCTGTTTCCTTCCATAAATTCACCATGGTGGATCTGTGATGGAAGTTTTCTTTTTTTTTCCTGACTCTATGGAGATACTGGAGAACTCTCTCCAATGATGGCCTTGCCACCAAACCACCCCATTTGTTCTTCATATCTTATAATTATTTTTTATATATTTTACTTTTATAGGTAATTAGGAGGAGAAATGAAGCAATGGTTAAATAGCAGGGCCTGGACTTAGGAAAACCTGAATTCAAATATGACCTCAATTACTAGTTGTGCAAGATGGGGCAAGTCACTTCAACTCTGCTTTCCTCAGTTTCCTCAACTATAAAATGAAAATGATAAATTAGGACTTCTGGCTTACTGAATCATATTCTATCCACTGTTTCAATTAGAGGCCCAAGTTGTACTTCTAATAAAATCATTGCTTGTTCAACAAAAGAGATTTAAAGGCTGTATTAAATTTATAGTAGTGGCAAAATGTTCCTGTTTGTTTCTGATGCCTTCTGAGTTTGATGGGGGCATGTTCTGATATATGCTTCGTATGCAGTTTTTATATAAACGTAAACAAATTAACCATTTCAAATAAAGGATGTTTCTGTCATTCTATAACATCTCAATTAAAAAAAAAACTTACTCAGATGTTCAAAAAATACTATAAGACTCTCATTTGTTGGTATGTTTGTTGGTATGGTATAGATGTTTGGCACACAGAAAAATATCTAATAGTTGAGCAGGTTTCTCACTTTTCATTCAAAGGTATAAGTACGTAAATGTCTAATTGAATTTTATCATTAATAAATAATTTGGTGCTTCTTGTGGTCAAATTTCTGCCATACTTTCAAATGTCCAGAAGGAATATTTCAGAGTATTTAATTAAAAAGGGAAATAACAAATGATACTGGGTTTATAAAAGTACTTAAACTCAGACTTGGTGTACCCAGCTCTAACCTTTGAGAAATTATAGTTTAATTTTCAGTGTGATCATTTATACTTCAGAAATTGGCAATCCCTAACAATTAGGACTCGATTAATTGTTCTATCAATTGTCTGGATTTAAGAAAGTGTTAAGAATTCAGATTAAATTTAACTGTGTGTGCATACATTTTTGGGTGGGGCAGGTGGAGCCTGCTTATTAAAACACTAGAACATCTCTGTATTTGTCTTTAAACATTGCTTGACCTTAATAAGAGTATATTTGAAGACTTGAATACTACTACTACTACTCCTCTTGCTGCTGCTACTACTGCTAATAATAACTGAAATTTATATTATGCTTTAATGTTTGTAAAATATTTTACATTGATTATCTAGTTTGAACCTTACAACAATCCTGTGTATTTCAGCATGGAAAGAAATGGTTAAAACAAATTAACTTCTTACTTATCTCCAATATTGTGCTAGACAAAAAAAAATTGATGCTACTACAATCATTGCCACTGATCAACATTAGGATATCTAGGATGAAAAAAAAATTAGAATAAATGAAACAAATAGGGAACAATACAAAGAACCACACTCCATGGTATAAACCCAAAATGTTAGTTGAATGAATAGATATTTTTAGATAAAAACACAAGGAAAATTGAGTCCCCTTCACATCTTCTAATAATATATAGAGAAAGAGGAAAATTTCTGTGTCCTGGATTGTAACTGTCCAAACACAAACTAGACAACTATGTAATCTGATTTTTGTAGACCTAGGAAAGTACTGCAGTAGCTTCACAAAATAGTAACTTCAATTGCCAACTTGCTGATAACTAAAATTCTCCAAACAGAGGACAAAGCCTCTTATCACAATTAGACTTCAGGCTTAAGAAATAAACATCCCTTTGGAGAAGTAACTCAGTTAACTTCATTCACATTAAGTTTTCCTTAAGGGAGTTTTTGATGGGGGGTGGGGGAAGAACAGAAAAATGAAATCAGAGCCACCACATTTGAACATGACCTGCTTCAGAATTTCCCATAGGGTTGACCCTAACAGAAGCCATGTCTTTCCATGTAGTTTTCATTTTATGAGGTCTTTGAGTCAACTATAGAATACCAGTAGATGCCTAATTATGAATATGCATTAATTTTTGAAAAAAGGATACTTTAAGAAAAAACATGAGAGGTAGGGAGGATGCTCTCATTGTGCGTAAATATTATCTCCAGGGATTTTTTTTTAGGTTAAAACAACAGTTGGAATTCTACTAGCTAAATCTTTTCTGAAAACATCAGAAAGACAGCAAAAGGATACCTTTATGATTGGTACAGATTTAGATACCAAGTTTCACTGAAATTAATTTTAGAATGCAGAGAGAAGCTCTGCAGGAGAGTATTCCTTTGTGAACTAAGCAGCTCTGCATAGTAACCATATTTGGGAAGATAAGATGAAAAATATCCAATAAAACTCACAATGAATCCCACGGGGAGGAAAAATTATTACTGCAAGTTCTTGTTAAATGTAAATTCTCCCACTTTTTCAGTTTTCCTCTCTCCTTTCTTATGCTTTAGTATCCCTGTCTTTATCTCTACTGCCTATGAATTAAGGGAATTCATTTAAACTAATAAAATGAGGGTCAATTAAAAGACACTTTATACAGTGCCATCAATGTATATAGCATATTAGGGCAATTAAAATACCCACAGATATAGGATCTCATTTCATGGGAGCTTATGTGGCATATTTAGGAAGGATTAATCAAAGACCCAAATCACCAGCATGGGAATACTGATTAAGTGAACTTAGGTTCTCTATCTCCAGCCATAGCAGACTCTTCCAGGCATCCTTCAACTTTGACATTAAGTTCATCCTTATTTTATCAGGATCATCTTACCTAACATTTAAATATTTCCACTCTTATTGAATCACCTGAAGAAATGAAGAATTTCTCTGTATGTTAAAATTTTATATTTTTGAAGATGGCTATCACCTGTTATCAGGCAAAGCAAAATCAACTCCTTTATTCTTTCCTTCTAAGACATATTTCTACCTATCCATAAATTTTCTTGCTTTTATACGAGATATTTCTATTTCTCCCTCAATCCAATTTAAAGTATATAGAAAAGAAATTAGACATGATATTCTGTTAATGATTTGGCTATTGCTAAATATGCCTATAACCGATTATAATTTTTGTGCTGAAAGGGACATCAAATATTATGAAGTCTAGATCCTCTAAATTGAGGTTCTAAAATGTTAATTGATTTGCCCAGTGTTCCCAAAAAGCTGCAACACAACTGAGTACCTAGTATAATATGCCTTCTTTTGTTCACTGTTTTTTTCATTTGATATTTGTTTTGTTGAATCTGTGAGTTTCTACACTTTGATTACATTATCAACAACATCTAGTAGAATGATGATTATATAGAAGGGATTTAAATAAATATTCTAGTTATAATATCTTAGATGGCCTTTAGAGGATATTTTCTAAACCAAGATTCAGAGCCAGTTGGGTGGCTTTTTCATAAGCAACTCAAGTATCTTAATTCCTCGCCCTCTCCTTCCCCTCTAGCAATGGAAAAGCTGAAAATGTAAATGTCTAACCCAAAAATAATTTTGTAGCCAAAATAATTCTAACCTTTGTAAGATTATGATAGTAAAATATTTGTCCAATTCAACTCATTAAGATTTGATGTAGGTAAATTTGGCTGAAATAAGAGTAAGACATAAACAAAGAATACGTTCTTTTTAATATTCAGTTATTTTATTTTTCCAATTAAGTATAATATCAGTTTTCAACATTTTTATGAAATTATAAGATCAAAATTGTCTCACTCATTCCCTTCCCTTCCCCCCCAAATAAATGGTAAGTAATTGAATCTTGATTATTTATACATATATAAATAATATATTATCATGCAAAGTATACTTCCACATTGGTCATTGTTGTAAGAGAATACATAAATAGAACCCAACCTCCCCAATAAAGCTGTAAATAAACTAATATGAAAGATACTATGCTTTGATCTGCATCTGTCTCCAACAGCTATTTTTCTGGACATGGTTAGCATGCTTTGTTATAAGTTATTCAGAACTCTCCCAGATCATTGTATCACTGAGAATAGCTATCTTTCACAGTTCTTCATAATACAATATTGATATTACTCTGTACAATGTTATCAAATTTTTGCTTGTTTCATTTTGTATCAGTTCGTGGAGATCTTTCCAGCTTTTTAAAAAAATCATCCTGCTTTTCATTTCTTATACTACATTATTATTCCATCACCATCATATACTGCAATTTGTTTAGACATTCCCCACATGATGAACATCCCCATATTTTTGAAATCTTTGCCACCACAAAAAAAGTTCCTATAAAGATTTTTGTGATTCTAAAATTATCTCCTTGATATAGAGAACAAAAGTGATATTACTTAATTGAAGGGTATGCAAAATTTGAAACCCCTTTGGGCATCTTTCCAAATTGCCCTCCAGAATGTCTGGATTACTTCACAACTCTACCAACAATGCAATAGTGTCCAAATTTTGCCACATCTGCTCCACTCCTACATTTATCACTTTCCTTTACTGTCATATTTACCCATTTAATAAGTATGAAGTGATACCTCAGAATGATTTTAATTTGGATTTATCTAAACAAGATTCCTTTGGAATATTTTTTCATATGAATATTGATAGTTTTCATTTCTTCATAAGAAAATTGCTTGTTCATATCCTTTGACCATTTATCAATTGGGAAATAATATTTTATTCTAATAAATTTCACGTAATTAACTACAAATTTGAGAAATTAGACATTTATCAGAGAAATTTTTACAAGTTTTTTAAAGTTTGGTTTTTCCCTTCTAATATTGTTTATTTTGGTTTTGTTTATACAAATTATTTTTAATTAAATATAATCGAAAATATTCACTTTATGTCTTATAATGCTCTCTATCTCCTATTTGATCATGAATTCTTCCTTTATCCAAAGATAAGCCAGGTAAACTATTGTATATACTGCTAATTTACTCTTAGTATCACTTTATATCTAAATCATATACATGTTTTAATCTTATAGTGGTATATAGTGAAAAGATATTGGTCTATTTCTGCCATGCTGTTTTCTAGTTTTCCCAAGAGTATTTGTCAAATAGTGAGTTCTTGTCCCAAAAGCTGAGATTTTCAGGTCTGTCAAATATGAGTTTCCTAAGATCATTTATTGCTATATGTTGTGTATCTAATTTGTTCTGTTGATCTACCATTCTATTGCTTAGCCACTACCCAATAATCCTGATGATTACTGTTTTATAATGCAATTTTAAATCTGGCACTCCTAGACCATTTTCCTTCATATTTTTCCCATTAAATCCAATGATATTCTTGACATTTTGTAAATTTTGTTATATTTTTTCTAGTTCTGTGAAATACTGTATAGTTTGACTGGCATGGCACTGAATAAGTGGATTAATTTAGGTAGAATTCTCATTTTTATAATATTAGTTTAGCCTTCCACTGATCAATTAATACTTTTCCAATTCTTTAGATCTGACTTTGTGTGAAAAGTGTTTTGCAATTATGTTCACATAATTCCTGTGTTTGTCTTGGCAAGTAGATTCCCGGGTATTTTATATCATATAAGGTTATTTTAAATGGAATTCATCTTTCTATCTCTTGGTAGTGAATTTTGTAGGTAATATAGAAAAGCTGATAATTTATATAGATTTATTTTGTATCCAGCAACTTTGCCATACTTACTAATTATTTCAACTAGTTTTTTATTTGATTCTCTAGGATTCTCTAACTAGACCATTATATCATCTTCAAAGAGTAATAGTTTAGCTCCCTCATTGTCTACTTTAATTCCTACAATTTCATTTTCTTTTCTTATTGCTAAAGTCAGCATTTCTAGTAAAATATTAAATAACAGTGGTGATAATGGGCATCCTTGCTTCACTCCTAATCTTATTGATGATACTTTTTAATGGGTTGAGGTAGGTTAAGGTAGACCCATTTATTCATAGGCTTCCTACAGTTTTTAATAGGAATGGTTGCATATTTCATTAAATGCTTTTTCCGCATCTATTGAGATAATCATTTGATTTCTGTTAGTTTGGTTATTGATATGGTCAATTATTTTGATAACTTTCTTAATTTTAAACCATCCCTGCATTTTTTATATAAATCCCACTTGGTCACGGTGAATGATCCTTGTAATATATTGCTATAGTCTCCTTGCTAGTATTTTATTTAAAATATTTGCATCTATATTCATTAATGAAATTGGCCGATAATTTTATTTTTTTGTTTTTGCATTTCCTGGCCAAGGCAATAGTGCTATATTTGTTTGATAAAAATAATGTAATAGGATTCCTTCTCTGTCTATTTTCCCAAATAATTTATTTGGTATTAGGTTTATTTGTTCTTTAAATGTTTGATAGAATTCACTTCTGAATCCATCTGGCCCTGGGGATTTTTTTCTTAGTTCATTGATAGCTTGTTCAATTTCTATTTCTGAGATTAGATTATTCAAGTATTCTATTTCCTCTTTTGTTATTCTGGGCAATTTACATTTTGTGAACATCCATTTCACTTAGATTAATGTATTTATTGAAAAAACAATTTAATTTCCTTTTCATTGGTGGTTATTTTACTCATTTTATTTTTGATACTCATTATTTAAATTTCTTTCATTTTTAATCAAATTATTAAATGTTCTATTTATTTGTTTTCTTCACATAAAACCAATTCCCAGTCTTATTTATTAGTACTATATTTCTCTTAGTTTTAATTTTATTAATTCTTCCTTTCACTTTTAGGATCTCCTATTTAGTCTTTAATTAAGGACTTTAATGTGTTCTTTTTCTAGTTTTTTATTCACATGCACAATTTATTGCCCTGTTTTTTCTCTATTTTATTGTTGCAAACATCCAGAGATAAAGAATTTTCCCTAAATACGGCTTTGGCTGTATCCCACAAATTTTCATATGCTGTTTCCTAATTATCATTCTCCTAAATGGAATTATTCATTGTTTCTATAATTTGTTTTTAAGTCACCATTTTTTAGAAAGAGATTAATTTCTAAATAATTTTTAATTTGTGTTTCCGTGGACCTCTTTTTGAATATAATTTTCATTGCATTATGATCCATAATGGATATATTTATTATTTCTACTTTTATGCATTTGGTTGTAAAGTTTTTATGCCCTAACACATGTTCAATTTTTGTGCATGTGCCATATACTGCTGACAGGTAGGTATATTCCTTTTCTATTCCCATTCAATTTTCTCCAAATATTGATTAGTTCTAACTTTTCTAAATTTCATTCACCTCTCAGAAAGAATATATTTAGTTTTGCTGGATAGGCAATCCTGGGGTGTAAACATAGTTATTTTCCCCTTCAGAATACCATATTCCAAGCCTTCCAGTCCTTTAATTTAGAGAGTGCTGAGTCCTTTGAAATTCTAATTGTGACTTCATGGTACTTGAACTTTTTTTTTTCTTTCTGACTGCTTATAGTATTTTATCCTGGGCTTTTTGCTTTGAATTTAGCTATATTATTCCTGGGAATTATCATTTGGAGATTTATCTTAGGAGGTGATATGTGGATTCCTTTAATTTCAATTTCACCCTAATGTTTAAGAATATCATGGAAATTTTCTTTGACAATTTATTATAATATGATGTCTAGGTTTTTTTTATCATGACTTTAAAAAGGCAGTCCAACAATTCTTAAATTGTCTCTCCTAGATCTCTCTTCCAGGTCAGCTTTTTTTTCAAAGAGACCTTTTATATTTTCTTTTCCTTTTTCATTGATTTGATTTTGTTTGATTGTTTCTTGATGTCTCCTGAAGTCATTAGCTTTCAGTTGCCAAATTCTAATTTTTACAGAATGATTTTCTTCAGTGAATTTTAAACCACGTTTTCCTTTTGTCTAATTTTACTTTTTAAACAAAATATTTTCTTCTTGCAATGCTGTCATTTCTCTTCTTTATTTTCCCTCTACCTTTCTTTTTGAGCTCTTCAAGGGCTTGAGGCAAATCGATTTTTTTGGGGGGGGTTTTGTGTGTAACTGCATTGTTTTCACCATACCCTTATGAATCTGTGTCTTGTTCTTTTTCTTCAAAGAAATGTTCTATGGTTCATTTTTTGTTTGTTTATTTGTTTGCTAGTTTTCCTAGCCTTTCTTGAATTTTTACTTTTATCTTCATGGTTGACTCTGTTCTCAGGGTAGAAAGGACACTCTCTTAAACTTCATTTTTCTTCTGCTGCTACCTTTACCTTTAATTCTGATTATCTGCAAATTTTTGTTCTTCCAAATTGGTATGATGGCCAGTGGCCTGAGAGTACTGTAAGCCACTACCCACTGATGATTCAGTGTCTCACTGGGACCGCTGATGACTTGGCTTCAAGAATATTTTTTTTTGTAATTTGGTCAAAATATTGGCTTTCTTCTTTCAGAGGATTATGGTCTCCCTCCTAGTGTTACCCAATCAACTCTCAGTTTCAATCAAATATTTATTTACATTGGTCTTATTTTCCAGAAGTACTGAAAATACAAAGAGAAAATCAATGCAGTCAGTAATTCTCATTGTATTCAGGTTAGGGATGTGAGAAGATATGGAAAAATGCTACATCTCTGTATTCTATTTTCTCATCCTGAAGGATTTTAGGGAATTTATTAGACATTTGAAGGGAGGGTCCAAGGCTAAATGCTTTACTTCCATTAACCTTGAAGATTTTTATCACAGGTCCTATGCACAAGCATGGTGTATCTTTTGAGTAATCAGAATTGCCTCTTTATCCTCTCCACCTTGAATTAGTTATATTTTAATTAAAAATTTTTATGAAATGATACAGTACCCAGGGCCTAGTGTTTGCATTTAATAAACATTAAGGCATTTACACATTCATATATCCAGAAGAGTGTCCATTTAATTTATCTACCAGCTTTCAGAGAATAATTATAGATACATTTTCAAAGATAATTAGGTGTATATACTATTATAAAATCTTAATGGTTAGAGATTTTAATAACTTTTTTGATCTGTATGTTTAATCATACATCATAAAAAAACAAAGTTCATCACAGTCTGAAATTTTAGCATATCAATCTGCTACTATATTGGTTAAGGAAGTTAATTGGTTGACCTTCTTCCTGCAAGGATGCATTAACATTATTCTAATCATTGGTACTGAACTGCATCCTCAACTCTACCTGTTTGTCCTATAATTGTATATCTTTTTGTTGGTCATAATGGGAATTAGGAAAAAAGTGTCTGGATCAATCAGCATGAATTAATCATTATCAATAGAGAAAAAAAAAACATTTTAAAGCTAGGCAGGAAATTCAGTAGAATTGTTATTATACATCACTTCCTTAAAGCTCTTTAAAATTTAAATTTTATCATTTTTTGCTTTTCTTTATCTGTAATTCTCCCTGCAGCGAGAAATCTAATGGAACAAATAGTAAAAAAAAATGAAAAATTTCTATAAACCAACTAGTACAATGAAAAGTTCTAATGTTGTGTATAGCAATTCTACACTCATATTGCCTCACCCCAAAGAGAAAGGAGAAATCTTTTTATATCTCTTCTTTCAGACTAAGTTGGTCACATAATTATACTGGACTTAGTTTCACTTGTTTTGATTTTATTTTTTTTAATTGTAGTAATCAGAGTATATATTGTTTTCCTGATTCTACTTATTTAAATTTATATAATTATTCCCATCCTTCTCTGTATTCATCATATTTATTATTTTATTTTAATAATGTCCCATTATATTTATGAACCATATTATTATTATTTAATTACCTAAATTATAATTAAAATAAATTATATTGTCATATTATTATGTAAGAATATGTGGTAGATGTATTACATACATTCTATGTCATGCAAAAACATAAAAAATTGAAACTGTCATAAAACAAAATATTTTTCTGTCATTAGTGGTTCAAATAATATATAGTTCTTTTCAAAAGTAAACATTCCATCTTAAAACATGGAAACCTTTAAAGAAGCAATACTTTGCTTTCCTCTATACCTATAGACTTATGAGAAAAGTTTATCCAATATACTTGTACTAAAAAGGTGATGGAGGTTGTAACCTTTAATGAACCTAGCTATTTTTTAGAACATAGTTGTTATTTCTAATGGAATGATGAATCCATAAAAGTATCCTTTTTGGAATTTTAGAAATCACATCAGAATATAACTTTGATCACGTCATTCCTCTCGTTATAAGGCTTCGGTGGCCTCTCATTATCTATTAAAGTAAAAATCATGGTCAGGCCTTTAAGGCTCATGCCTTAAATTAGATCATAATTTTTCAGCTTTCCCTCATATTGCAACACCTTTATTCTCTGCCAAATTAAACTAATTTCGTTAATCATTTGTCCTCTTCTTTCTCTGTGACTTTGATCATACTGTCTTTTATTCTTGGAAGAAATTTCTCTCTTCCAACTAATTGAAAAGAGCACCAAACCAGAATTTAAGAGGTCTGGATTTGAGTAAATGCTCTCATGCTTACTAGTTTGTGAATCATAGACTTTTCCTTTAATTTCCTTGGACTGCATATGCAAAATTAGGACACCACCACCACTACTATTACTACTGCTACTACTACTACTACTACTACTACTACTACTACTACTACTACTACTACTACTACTACTACTACTACTACTACTACTAAATCTATGAAGTGCCAGGCATTGTGCTAAGACCTTAAAAGTGTTAATAATAATATTACACTAACATTTATATAGTGTTTAATATTTCCAGTCACTACGCAAAGTGCTTTACAATTATCTCATTTGATCCTGACAACAATCCTTGGAGGTAGATGGTATTATTATTTCCACTTCATAGATGAAAAAGCAAGCATGTAGGTGTTAAATTAAGTGACTTGCCCAGATTCTCACAGCTAGTGAGTATCTGAGGCTGGATTTGAACTTGTCTCCCTGATTTGAGGCTAAAGATAGGTATAAAGATAAAGATAAGCATAAATAGATATAGGTAATATATATGTATATATATATTTATTATATGAAATATGCATATATGTGTCCATTTGCATGCATGTAGATATAGATATATATATATATAGATAAATATTACATATATATATATATATATATGGGTATGGTGAGCAAAGCATTTCATCAATCTTAAAATATCAGAGGAGTTAATATTAAAAGTCCTTCATTGCCACAAGGCCAATTTAGGTAGCCCCTTTTACAAAAAGTCTTTCGGTCTCTCTTAGAAAAAATTCTCATGCTATCTTCTTTGTAGTTTGGCATATAATCAATTGTCTTGTGCCGTAATTATTTGTGTATGTCTTTTCTCCCAAATAGACCAAATATCTACGCAAAAGTATATATATATATATATATATATATATATATATATATATATGTAGCTTCCTTGATTTTTCTTTACTGCTTACATTGATAAAGAGATTTACTAGTTATTTCAGATGGTCTTTTGTATCATCAGCATTTGTTGAGAGATAGATAGCTAAGTGATGCTAGAAGCTTGATAAAGAAAGCTAAATATAACCCAACCCTTGAAATCAACCAAGAAATAAAATGATTTTTTTGTGTCCCAAAGTACTGTCACCAGAGACTACTACTATCTCAATGCAGTAAATAGTGATAATCCTTGTAGAGATAATCACAATGGATAGAAAACAAATTAATTCTCCTAGGCCCAGAAATAGGGAAAAGAAAGAGCAAGTACCCAGAAAGATTCTTCTCATTTCCCTACAAAGGTGGAAATTACAGTCTCCCCTTAAAGTCAGGATAGGACTTGGGAGATGAGTCTATAAGAGATCTATTTTAATATTTCCACTGCTTATTATGTAATCAGTAATTAGGTTGTCTTTTATTTATTAATGTTGCTTTTTCCCTGTTCTTGGTTTCTTGGCATACATGTATGCTAGGGGTCAAATGGATTGATCTAAATTACCACATTTCATGGCCTATGTAAATATATGTCCCCAAACCAGTAAGCTTATTTATTCTGGTGTAAAAATGTAAAACATATTTAAATTTCTTCAGCACAGTATGAACTTGTTTTATGGCTTTTTAAGTGATTTCCCCAGAATATTTTATGTGTGAGTGAAACTCAAAGGCAGCAAAAGCACTATTAGTAGAATGCATATTTTCTAATAGGAATAAACATCATTACGCCTAGTATGCTGATGATGACATAGCTGAGGAACAGCAATAATCCTAAGATTTTTCTATAATTCTTCAAGTTAACCAAAGCAGGGACTTTAGGAAAGAATATATTTTCAGGCTCCGAGTTGGAAATAATTTCCTCTTACTCAGAAAGAGCAGAGCATCGTGCTTAGATCTCAACCATGTACATCCCTTTAATTAGGAGCCACTTCTGAGGACCTTGAGCAGGCAGCACGTGTTACTAATGTACGTGTGCTCAGTGTTCCAGGCAGCAAAATGGCTCAGTGCTTGGAAGGGCACACCTGGAGAAGGAAGCCTCACCTTCCTGAGTTCAAATCTCGAGTCAGATTAGCCAGGTGACACTAAGTAGGTCCCTTTACCCTGTTTGCCTCAGTTTTCTCAAATGTAAAATGAGCAAGAAAAGGAAATGGCAAACCACTCCATTATCTTTGCCAACAAAATTGCAGAGGACATCCTGAAATCAGAAATGACTGCTCAGCATTCAACTTCTATCATATAAATGGTTGCTCGTTGTCCAACAGGAAAATAGAGTTCAGCTCTCGTGTGACCTGGGTAAATATTTGATTTAGAATCTAGTCCATCCTAGTTCCAAAGGGAGACCCTGATTTCCATCTTTGTGGAGAAATGGAGAGAGGCCGTTGGCTGCATATTGATCCTTTTCCTTACCCATCTCCATGAGAACGACCAAGCTAGGATCATAGCTATGCAGCCCAGTTCAGATATTGGTAGTCTAGGTAAAGAATACTTTAAAGCCCAAAATAAATATGACTTTGCTTCATTGCTCTCATGGAGGTAGGTGGAGGTCATGTATAAATGCAAATATATACACACACAGTTTTGTATTTCCCAATAACCCTTAACTTCTATCAATTAATTCTGTTTATTGGTTCCGAGGCAGAAAGGCTAGGCAATGGGCATTAAGTGACTTGCTCAGGGTCACACACTTAGGAAGAATCTGAGGTCAGATTTAAACCCAGCACCTCCTGTCTCCAGGCTTGGATCTTAAAATACTAGCTGTCCCCATACACATCCTTTTATACTTATTTTTGAATAAGATAAGCTAAGTAGGGATACAAATAGACAATAAAAATAGGAAGATAGATGATCGATGGAAAGTAGATTTAAGATATTTAAATTCTTCCTAATGTATCTTTACCTACATGAGATATGAATTCACAAAGAAATATATCATCTAAGGCTTATTGAATACATGAAGATTTCTAGTAATGGTTTCATGGGTACTGCTAGAGATTTATTTAATTTTAGACTTCTATTGGCTGATTTTTTCATGATAGGTGAAAAGCATTGGTGATTACGGTATAACTTTTTATTCAGCCTTTATTTCTCTAGAATTATAGGATATTCATAAATGTATATCACATATGTAGAGAAGACAGGCCCAATGTTTCTCAAATAGGCTATAAAAAGGTTTCAAAATGGCATTGCAGTTTGGTAAGTCCAAGTCAGATTTTGAGACCAGGCTTTTCAAACTGTTGTTTTTGTTTTTAATCTGTAATCCATTTTCTTCTGGCAACCCTAAAAGAGCAAAGGCATTAAACACTGTATTATACATAGTAAATACACTAAAAGATGCTGTTAATAATTGAATTGAATATAATTGGTGCCAGGTTCTGACTTAGACTTTTAATACTTGATAACAAAATACTGGATCAACGTATATCATATATTTAATTTTTTTAATTGACAAACCTTATTTTGACATTGCAAACAAAGGCAAACAGGTTCACAATTCACTCACAGAAAATGGATCTTGAAAACAGTTAAGTACAATAGCAAGAAAGGAGTGATTCTATGCTCTCCTAAACAGTTTTATTTATCTGTTTTTTTAATGTCTTATGGGGACATATTCAGTTCAGCACAATTGAATGCAGTAAGTATTTGTCGTGTCTGCTTCATGCTGTACTAGGCACTGCATTAGTCATTAAGTATACAAGACAAAAAGAAAGAGGCAGTCTTTGCCCTTAAGTATCTTCTATTCTATTGGGGGTATGGTGGGGGAGAAATTCTGTTTATTACTGTATAATTGAACATAAAAACAAAAACACACAAATAATTTGAATCCCAAGATAGCAAAGTCCTGAGAATGTCCAGATTCTTTGGTATAATTCGAATTTTGCTTTATTGACTATTTTTAGGTCATTTGTTAGTACCTATAATCTTTCTGTTTTTTATTGCATTTTCTGCCCTAGACTTTCTTGTGGTAGTGTATTTGGAAGGAAAGAAGAAAAGAAGGAAGCAAGAGACCTGTATTTATTAAGTGGGTATTATGTACCAGGCCTTGTGCTGAGCATTTTATGGATATAGTCTCAACATATTTTAAGTGATATAGCCTCCCTACCACTTTTTTTTCTAGAATAGGTTGCATCATTACTCATTTTCTTTGGTTCACTGTTCAAAACAATTAGAATACCCTTTGTTTCTCACGGATACTTCCAGGTTCTCCTTCTTCTATCACTCAGTAACTTCTTTTCCTTTGAAGTTCTTATTATTCATATCTACAACCTAGTCAGAATCTTCTCTACAGGCTTCCAGGTCACTTCCGTTTTTTCTTCAATGAGTTGTATTCCATTAATATTTTTCACTTCTCCCCAAGTCTTGCTCTCATAATAGCAGATTTCAACATATGAATTGATTTTAATTCTCCCTCAAATTTACTAACCACCTAGCTCTTCAACCTTCTTTCCCCCATGAGACTGTCCTCTACCCCACCTCAGTCATGCACAAAAATGGTTATACTCTTTATTGTGTCATTGCTCACAAATTATACTATCACCATGTTCAAGAACTCTGAAATCCCTTTATATAAACATAATCTTTTGACTTTCCATTTCTCTATCTACCTTCTCTTACCCAACCCTATTCTTTAACCTTACCATGACCTCAAATTTGTATACCCTGAACTAATGACTCTTTCCTCTTTTCCCCATCTGGACTTCTCAATGAACCAGTTTACCTCTACAGTTACCTCCCTTTTAGACTCCCTAGTCCCTTTATAATATCACCAATTTTGTTCATCCAAGCCTCAGTCTTAGATCATCCCCACTATTTGTCACCATTATGTCTGCATATATTACCAAAGTGAAGGAAATCACAAAACTATTAATATAACCATAGTAAGTCTACTATAAATTTGTTCACATAACTTCAAATGGGCCCTTACTGATGTTAGTCAATCCTACTGTAGCTCTCATATCAAGCAGCTGATCTATTTTCCACAGGAACTCTTGGAAACATTATCATCCCTCCTCAAACCTCCCATGACTTCACCTTCTTTGTCTTTCTTAGCTGAGATCCTTGCTTCATATTTTACAGAAATAAATCAAGGCCTTTTTCTATAAACTTTCTTTTCCCCCTCTCCCTCATCTCCTATTATTTTTATTCTCACCCTTTTTTCAAATTATGAAATATTCAAGTGAGTCCATGTCATCCCTTTTCCTCCAACAGTTTTCTCCCTTCTTTCATCCCCTCCTTCATTTATTTTCAATTCCATTTCTCTAATGACTCATTTCCTTTTGTCTACATTCCTATGTCTCCCTTTTCCTGAAAAAATAATCTTTACTTGATCCTTCTATCCCCACCATCATCCTATATCTCTCCTGTCCCTTGAGTTAAACCCCTCTAAAAGGCTGTTTATAATAAGTGCTTCCATTTTCTCTCCTCTCGTTGTCTTCTTATTTCAGTTACTTACTCTAGTTACTAAAGATCTCCTAGTTGCTCTTTCTCAAACTTTGAACTATTCTCATAGTTATTCTCTTTGGCCTCTCTGTAGCCTTTGATAAGATAATTGTGCTTTCTTCCTTGTTATATTCTTTTCTTTAAATTTTTGGGAAATCACTCTTCTCTGATTTTTCTCCCATCTGACTGATCTCTGTGTCTTACTAGATCCTCTTCTGGACCATATCCTCTAACTGTACTGATGGTTCTCAAATGCATCTATCATGCTCCAGTATCTCTGCTGACCTTCTAGCTCATATCTCCAATTTACTTTCAGACATCTCTACTTGGATATTCTCAATATTCCAAAATAAAACTTACTGTCTTTCCCTCTAAATGCTCTCCTCAACTCTTAGCTTCCATATTACTCTTGAATTCAACATTATCTTCTGATGGTGAATGAGAGATAGTAAGAAATCCAGATAAATGAATGATCTGAAAAGTTGGAGGATACTTTGAAACTTTAATTCATCTAACTTTTACTATAGAAAGATTGAAGAACATTTGAGAACAAATGGAAGTTATTATCAATGGGATACATTTTTGGAGGAGGAAGAAAACAAGAAATATAATTTTCGAAGTATATTATCAAAGTTTCACACTTGGCATATGCTGACATTTACTGTGTCACATAAGAAGTAACTGTATTTTCCATTCTTCAGAAAGTATAAAATTATTTGAACGTTATTAATAATCTTTGTGAATGCCTTCTACAATGTAGTTGTGCTGAAACCCACTAAGTATTAGAAATAAATTATCATGGTGGGCAGAGCCAAGATGGTTGTTTTGTACCAGCAAAAGTGGAAACTGCTCTGATTACCCTTCCATGCCAATCTTCAAAAGCTTTTCAAAAAGACAGGAATCCAAATCCAAGAGCAAGAAGGAGTCAAGGGGCTCTCTTGCTGAACACAGTGTAAAAAGCAAGCAGATAGAGTCAATTTTGATGGGATAAGAGGGAACAGGAAGCAAAACTGGATACAGAGGATTGTTGGCCAACCACCTCCTCTCCCACCTACCACAATAGTTTCTGCATCTTAGCATAGGATAGCATCAGGATCCTGGTAAAAGGGCTACCATAGCAAAAAAAAGTACCTCAGACTCATCCCATGAAGTCCAAGGCCCTGGCACCAGCCCAAAATGAGATCCAGAAGTATATCTGGATGGCTTCTTTCAAGTTTCCACCAACTTATCCCAAGGGTCATTTATCTCATCATACCTAATCCTGCACACCAGCAGAGGAAAGACAGAATCAATCAGAAAGCAGCTTGTAGGATTCCCAGTCAAGAGGGGGGAAAAGGCTGAGAAAATAAGAAAACAACAGAAAAAATATGTAAATCCCAAAAACATCTACATGGAAAAAGAGGAGAACAAGAGAGGATGATGATATATAAGAAACTACAAGCAAAACATTAAAAAAAAGGATTTGGTCTCATGCTCTGGGACAATACAAAATAGAATTCAAAAATCATATGAAAGTTTGAAGAAAAATAGGTGAGAGAAATATAAGTAATGCAAAAATAAAATAGCTTAAAAAGAAAAATAGGTCAAATGGAGAAAGAGGCACAAAATTCCAGCGAAGAAGAAGTGTATTAAAAACATAATTGGCCTACAGGAAAAAGAGGAACAAAAATCCAATGAGGACAAGAATGCCATGAAAAGTAGAATGGAACAGATGGAAAAGAAAGATTAAAGGGTCATGGAAGAAATTAAGTCTTTAAAAATTTAGAATTAGGGAAATAGAAGCTAATACCTTTATGAGACATCAAGAAACAATAAAACAAAATTAAAAAAATGGAAAAAATGAACTATCTCATTGAAAAAACAGTTGACCTGGAAAATATATTGAGTAGAGGCAATTTATGAATTATTGGACTACCTGAAAGACATGACCAAAAAAAAGGCCATACATCATATTATAATAAATTCTCCAAGAAAACTCCCTTGACACTCTTGAACAAGAGGATAAAATAGAGTTTGAAAGAATTCACAGATTACTTCCTGCAATAAATACCCAGATGACAACTCCCAGGAATTTTATAGCCAAGTTGAAGAGCTCCCAAGGCAAGGAGAAAATCTTGTAAGGAGCTAGAAAGAAACAATTTAGATATCATGGTGTCCCAGTCAGCATTATACAGCATCTGGAAGTTTCCACATTGAATAACTACAGGGCTTGGGATATGATATTCCAGAAGTCAAGGGAACTGGGTTTACAACAAAGAATTGCCTACCCATCAAAACTGACTATATTCCTTCAGAGAAAAGTATGATAATTTAATAAAATACAAGATTTCTAAGCATTTTTAAAGAAGAACAGAATTAAACAGAAAATTGCTATACAAATAAAAATTCAAGGGAAACATAAAAAGGTAAATGAGAAAAAGAAAAAAAATTAAGGGCTTAAAATTGTCAAAATACTATATGAAAGATAATATCTGTAACTGTAAAAAATAAAATGAATATAAAAGGATAGATTTAAAAAATATTATGGTTTTAAAAGATTTATTGGGGGGCAGCTGGGTAGCTCAGTGGAGTGAGAGTCAGGCCTAGAGACAGGAGGTCCTAGGTTCAAACCCGGCCTCAGCCACTTCCTAGCTGTGTGACCCTGGGCAAGTCACTTGACCCCCATTGCCCACCCTTACCAATCTTCCACCTATGAGAAAATACACCGAAGTACAAGGGTTTAAAAAAAAAAGATTTATTGGTAGTTATTAGGAAAATGAAGAAAGATGCCTTGCTACCTAAGGCTATTTGAATGACCCTCCATTACCTGCTGCCACCATGCTGCTTCAGGAGAAAAAAGAGGCGGTGCCAGCCCTGGGACTTGATTTTATCTTGTATACATCATTATATAACTGTCTACATCATTACTCAAGATAGGAAGCCAGTGAGCTCATGGGAAATGCAGTTCAAATACCCCTAAGCTTCCACACTAAGTTAGTGAGCTCAAAGGAAATTTAGTTCAGAGACTCCAAAATTTCAGTAACACATAACTCTTAAAATTATCATCATCATAGTAGTTAAAACAATTACTCATGGTCAGAAAGGGTGGTAGAAAGCTGTTTAAGATGATATGTAAAAACACACACACAGCTAGGGGTGAAAAAGAGAATTATACTAAGAAAAAAATGGGAAGATAGAAGTAAAATGCAGTAAATTATATCACATAAAGAGGTATGAGGGGAATACTATATTAATACGGGGGGGAGGATGAGGGTGGTAACTGGCAATATTTAAATCTTACTCTCATTGGAATTGGCTCAGAGAGGGAAGAATAGCCAGATTCTTGATATAGAATTATATTTTATCCTATAGAGAAATAGAAGAGGATTAAGACAGTGGGTGATAGGGAAGTCAGTAATATAAGGGAGGGAGAAGTTGGGGAGGTGATTAAAATACCCCATAGAGAAGTAGGAGGGGAATAAGAGAAATGGTGGGAATTGAAGTAATATAAGGAAGGGGGAAATGGGAAGTGATTAAAAGCAAAACACAGGTGTAGAGGAAAAGAGTGATATGAGAAAGGTCAGGAATAAAAGAAGAAATTGAGATGGAAAGGAATACACAGATGGTAATCATAACTGTGAATATAAATTGGATGAACTCACCCATAAAACAGAAGCTGATAGCAGAATGAAATAAAAACTAGAATCCTACCATATGTTGTTTACAAGAAACACATTTGAGGCAGGAAGTCACACTGAGTAAAGGTAAGAGGCTAGAGCAGAATTTGTTGAGCTTCAAATGAGATAACTAAAGCAGGAGTAGCAATCTTGATCTCAGACAAAGCTAAACCAAAAATAGATTTGGTTAAAAGAGATAAGGGAAGCAATTACATCTTGATAAAAGGCTGTTTAGACTACAAGGGAATAATGAGGAGTACTCAATATATACATATATATGTACACATAAATAATGACATAACATCCAGATTTTTAAAGAAGAAATCAAAATAACTTGAGGAGGCAATTGATAGTAAAACTATACTAGTGGGGGACCTCAACTTTCCCCAACTCAGAACTAGATAAATCTAATCAAGAGATAAATATAAATAAGAAAGAAGTAAGTAAAATGAATGAAATTTTAGAACATTGAGAGCTAATAGATATCTGGAGAAAACTTATTAGGGATAAAAAGGAATGTACCTTTTTTCAGCAGCACATTGTATATGTACAAAGATTGACCATATACTTGGACATATAAATATCACAACCAAATGCAAAAAAGTAAAAATAATAAATGCACGCTTCTCAGATCATAATGCAATAAAAATGACAATAAATAAGGGTGCATGTAGAAGCAAATTGCAAGTTAATTTAAAAGCAAATATCCTAATTCTTCAAAACTGGTGGGTCAAAGAACAAATCAGAAATAAACACTAATTTAATTTTATTGAAAAGAATGACAGTGAGGATTCAACATAACAAAATTTATGGGATACAGCCAAAGCAGTACTTAGTGGGAAATTTATACCCCTTAGTTCTTATATCAGTAAAATAGAGAAAAAGAAGATCAATGAATTGGGCATATAGCTAAAAAATCCAGAAAATGAAAAAATTAGAAATTCTCAGTTAAATGCTAAATTGGGAATCCTAAAATTAAAGGAGAAATTAATAAAATTAAAAGTAAAAAAAAAACTATTGAACTAATAAATAAGACTAGGAGCTAATTCTGTTAAAAAAAACAAACAACAAATAAAATAGATAAAATATTTGTCAATTTTATTAAAAAAAGAAAGAAATCCAGGCATACAACTATTGGATTTGTACCCCAAGGAAATAATAGGGAAAAATATGTGTACAAAAATATTTATAGCCATGCTCTTTGTGGAGGCAAGAAATTGGAAAATAATGGGATGCCCTTTGGGAAATGGCTGAATCAATTGTAGTTTCTTGGTGATGGAATACTATTGGGTTAAAAGGAATAGTGAACTGGAGGAATTCCATGTAAACTGAAATGATGTCCAGGAAGTGTTACAGAGTGAAAGTAGCAGAAGCAGGAGAATATGGTAACCATAGACTGATACACTGTGGCACAATCAAATGTAATGGACTTCTCTACTAGCAGCAATGCAATGATCCAGAACAATTCTGAGGGACTTGCGAAAAAAAAAAAAAAAACAACCTAAAAAACACTATCTACATCCAGAGAAAGAACTGTAGGAATTGAAACACAGAAGAAAAATAATTGATTGATCACATGGCTCAATGGTGATGTGATTGGGGATATAGATTTTAAAAGATCACTCTACTGCAAATATTAATAATATGGAAATAGGTCTTGATCAATGGTACATGTAAAATCCAGTGAAATTGCTTGTTGGCCTTGGGAGGGAGTTAAAAGGAAGGGAGGGAAAGAACATGAATCATGTAACCATGGGAAAATGTCATTAATTAATTAACTAATTAAACTTAATTTAAAAAAGAAAAAAGATTCAAATTACCAGTATAAAAAATGAAAAAGTTGATTTCACCTCTAATGAAGAAATTAAGGCATTATTAGAAACTATTTTTCCAAATTTATATGACAATAAATCTGACATTGTAGATGAAATAGATGGATATTTACAAAAGAACTTTAAATTGCCTAGATTATCAAATATTAGGAAATAGAATGCTTAAAATACACCATCTCAGAAAAGAAATTGAATAAGTCATCAAATTTAACTCCCCAAGGGTGAAAAAATCCTAGGATCAAGTGGATTTACAAGTAAATTCTATCAAACATTTATATAAGAGTTAATCCCAATACTAGGCAAACTGTTTGGCAGAATAAGCAATGAAGAAAGCCTACCAAATACTTTTTATAACACAATATGAATGACTAAAAACAGAGAAAGACAATTACAGAACAAAAATGCAAAAACTGTAAGCAAAATACTAGCAGAGACTACAGCAATATTTCACAAAGATCATTCACTATGACCAGGTGGGATTTATACGAGGAATATAAGAGTGGTTTAATATTAGGAAAATCATTATCATAATGGACCATAGCAAAAATCAAAACAACAAAAATCACATGATTATCTCAATAGATGCAAAAAAAGACTTTGCAAAAACACCCCTTCCTAATGAAAACACTAGTAAACATAAGAATAAATGGGCCATTCCTTAAAATGATAAATAGTATTCATTTAAAACCAGCAACAAGTATCACTTGCAATAAAGATAATTTAGAAACTTTCTCAATAAGAGCAAGAGTAAAGCAAGGATGCCCATTATTACCACTATTATTTAGTATTGCATTTCAAATGCTAAAGGTAGCATTTAGAGAAGAAAAAGAAATTGAAGAAATTAATGAAGGCAATGAGGAAACTAAGTGATGACTCTTTGCAGATTATATAATGTTATAATTAGAGAATTCTAGAAAGTCAACTAAAATGCTAGTTGGAAAAATTAATAACTTTAGCAAAGTTGCAGGATACAAAATAAACCCACATAAGTCATTAGTACTTCTACTAATTTCTACTCCAACAAAAATCAGCAGCAAAAGTCAGAAAGCGAAATTCAATTTAAACACACTCTAGAGAATATAAAATATTTGGGAATCTATCTGAGAAGACAAACACAGGAATCATATGAACACAACTACAAAACACTTTTCACACAAAAGAAAGCTCTAAATAATTAGAAATATAAATTGCTCATGTGTAGGCTGAGCTAATAAAAAAATCCTACTTAAATTAATTGACTTATTCTATGCCATGCTTAACAAACTACCAAAAACTATTTTATAGAACTAGAAAAAAATAATAACAAAATTCAGAAGAACAAAAGATCAAGAATATCAAAGAAACTAATGAAAATATACGAAGGATGGTAGCCTAGCAGATCCATGTCTTAAACTGTATTATAAAGCAGTAATCATCAAAGCAATATGGTACTGGCTAAGAAATATGAGTCAATCTATGGAGATCAGTAGAGAAGGGAAGAATTTAAGACCAAACAAGAGATAAAGAACATTATAAGATGTAAAATGAATGATATTGATTTTATTAAATTAAAATGTTTTGTACAAACTAAACCAATGGTACCAAGATTAGAAGGGAAGAAACAAACTGGAAGAAAAAATATTTATAACAAATTTCTCTGATAAAGTTCTAATTTCTCAAATATATAAAGAACTAAGTCAAATTTATAAGAAACCAAGTCATTCCCCAACTGTTTATGGTCAAAGGGTTCGAATAAGCAGCTTTCAGATGAAGAAATCATAGCTACCAATAATCATATAAAAATGTTCTCAATCCCTTTTGATTAGAGAAATGCAAATTAAAACAACTATGAGGCACAACTTTATATCTAGCAGATTGGCCACTATAAAAGGAAAGGAAAGTAATAAATATTGGAGGGGATATGGCAAAATTGGGACACTGCTACATTGCTGGTACAGTTGTGAATTGATCCAACAATTTGGGAAAATAATTTGGAATTATACCTAATGGGCTTTAAAAGAATGCATACCTTTTGATCCAGTACTACCACTACTAGGTTTGTATCCCAAAGAGTTTTGTTTTTTTTTAAATGGGAAAGGATCTGTTTGTACAAAAATATTTATAGCGGCTCTTTTTGTGGTAGCAAAGAATTAGAAACTAATGGGATGACCCTCAATTGTGGAATGACTGAACAAATTGTGGTATATAATGATGATGGAATACTATTGTGCTATGAGGCATGATGAACTGCTTGATATCTATAAAAACTGGAAAGACCTCCATGAACGGATGTGAAGTGAAATGAACAGAATCAGAATATTGTACACAGTAACTGAACATTATGGGACAATCAAATATAATAGACTTTGCTACTGACAGAAATACAATGATCCCAGACAATTCTGAGGGACTTATGAAAAAGAATGATATCTATGTCTAGAGAAAGAACTAGGGAGTAAAAATGCAGATGAAAATACATGATTTATCTCTTGTTTATTTGGGTATACAATTTGGGGTTCTGCTTTTATAAGATTATTCTCTTATAAAAATGAATAACATGTAAATATGTTTTGAATGATAATACATGTATAAGCAAGTGAAATTGCCTATCAACTCTGTGAAGGGGGAGGGAAAAGGGGAGGGAGATGATATGAATCATGTAACTGAAAACTTATGCATAAATTTGTTATTGGAATAAAATAATGAAAAAAAATTTATTCTGGGGATATATTCATTGTGTTTATATGTGACCATATATGTATGTATAAATACATTCATTCCATATGCAAAACGGGGTTTATGAATGGCTTATTTTATCTTGCTACATATATCTAGTAAATTTATAGGCACATATATAATACCCTGAATATAGATATGCCATTTGCAGCTAGATATTTTAGAACTTACTTATATTAACTTGTTAGTTTCCAAATTATATTCTTACCTTTTAACAAACCAATGCTAGCTCAATGTAATTTATATAAATTTAATTTAAACAAATTGATATATGAATGTATTATTTTTAAGCACAAATATGGGTATAAATACATAAATAATATTTATATGATCATAGAAAGAAAATTGCTTCTCACATTATCTAATTTGATCCTTACAATCCTGTGAGATAGAGATCTAACTTTACAGAAGAGAAAACTAAGGCTGAGTGTGTTTTGCAAGCTTGAATAGCTAGTGAGCACCAACAACATGATTTATGGTGAAATCTTTCTGGCTATAAGTCTAGCATGCTACCCACTGAACCACTCAGTTACCATGACAATGCAAACCTATTAGTTTTGATTTTTAAAAGATGTGGAATTTCATCACTGTGGATACTCTCTTCCCTGACATAGATTACAAACTACATTTCTAAGTAGATGGTTTCTATTGTTTCTCTTTCTACCCTCCTTTGTCCAATCACCACATGGTTGCCAACCTTCCACACATCAGTTTCTAGTGATCCTTTTCATAAATTTAGCTACACTGGTCCTTGAATGACATAACCTTTGGTGCATAACAGGATCTATACTCAAGACCATCAAATTTCCACATGACATAATAATACTTGTATTCTATTGTCATAATCTTAATGGACCCAGAATGACACTATGAGGCTGTGGGGATGTACATTAAGTTAAAGACTTTTTCAACATTGAGTAGTCAATTAAAAAATAAATTGGATTGTTTCTCTAGACTAGACTACTTTTTGAGTTAGGTAGCCAATTGTCAAAATGGTTGCTCATTGGAAGTAGACTTTAGGGAATAAAGATTTTAAGAATTTAAACTTTGAAGTGGGGCTACAAGGGATTCAGAAAATGAGTTGTCTTATTCTAGCCTACGATGTAAATATATGTAGGAGCAAGCTGCCTAACTCTAACCCACAACAATTAACAATTAAAATTTCTCATATTAATATCTATGGAGTTTGTGAAACATGAATACATCTTTTGATAACTATTTCTAACATTTTCCAAACTCCTGAAAACCTAGACATATTTAACTTTGTAAAGAAATAAACACAGATGATTTTTATTCTTGTTTTAAGTATTCAAGAGATGAATGTGGGATTTAGGGTCCCAAAGAGAACCCACTGGGTTTAGTTTCTTTCTTTCTACCTTTATCAGTTGATGGGGTAATTAGATGGGCTAGCATATTAAGTAACTACAGCTTTAGTTACCCTTACTTTTAAACATTTGGCATATTCCAATGCTCTGCCACAATCCAATTATTTTGTTAATTGGAATTAAAGGAAAATATATTTTATTATATTGTGTTTCTTTTAAAAGTAAACTGATAGGGGCAGTTAGGCAATTCAGTAGATAGCCAGGCAGGAAGTTGAGAGGTTGTGGGTTCAAAATCTGACTTCAGATACTTCTTAGCTATGTGAACCTGGACAATTCACTTAGCTCCATTTGCCTCGCCCTTACCACCCTTCAGTCTTAGAACCAATATTCAGTAGCAATTGTAAAAAAGAAGTAAGAATTAGAAAAAGGGATAGGTATTTCTCTGTTCTGAGTATAAGCGATACTTGTATTACTAAAATGGGGATATGCTCTAGCACAGTGGTTTTGAAACCCAACTACACAGTACATAAGGATCCTTGCAGAAAACATATTGACTTTGAAAGCCATATATCTATAATCTATTCCTATAAACTATTATATTTTTATTTATTTTGTTAAACATTTCCCAATTATATTTTAATCTGGATTATTATAGCCTGGGGGCCTTGTGTTTGACATATGTCTTCTAGAAATACCAATATCAGATATCTTGGTATAATGAAAAGGGAACTTCAGCTGGAGTTAAGGAATTTGGCTTTGAAACTTGCCTAGAGTGCTTCTTAGAAATGAAACCATGGGAAAGTCACTTGAAATTTCAGAGCTATAGTTTCTTATCTAAAAAAAATCAGGATAGAAATACTTGCAATGTCTTTCCTATTTACTTGTGAGAAAAAAAATCAGAAACCTTAAATCTCTATAGGAATAAATTGTTATTTTCAGCTCAGTTAATATATTATATGAAAGATGAGTTTTCTTAATTAGTATGAATTCTTAAGTAAAGTCAAATTAAATTGGATGCTAGTGTTAATAAAGCTTTCAAATTAAAGGGTGTTTTTTTACCCAAGTTGCTCATTTTTAAAATATTCACTAAAATAAGAAATGCAGAAATGTGATGAAAACATGATGTACTTTCTGTCAAAACAAGAAAATCACTTTGTGAAAATGATGGGAAATAAAGGCTAACAGGCATCTTTTCAGGGACTAGTAATAACACAAAGATAACACTAACATATTTGTATGCCAAGATGAAAGGAAATGGCCCATTGAAAGGGCAATACATTATGTTCTATCCTACAGCTGCAGTTATAATGAGCAGACTCCTTAGTCATTTGCACTCTGAAAGAGTACTTGTGGCTGCTTTTTTGACTTATACACTAAGGAGATCTGGACCTAGTCAGTACTTGGATAATGGACTGCTGATGATGATAACAATGAGGAAAATGACTTCAACATACAAATGTTTATCCTTTGAGAGATGAAAACACATTTTAGCATCTGATCAAATGAATCTTTACCCTTTGGCTATAAGTTTACCCCGATTGGGCAGGGGAAAAGGGAAATAAGGCATGGTGGATGGGAAGGAATTCACATTTTAATTTTTTTCTTCAGCTTTCTCCTTATAGATGCTAGAAAATGCCTTGCAATTTAGTAATATTTCTTGGAGTTGTATAGATTTGGAAGGATCTCCAATATATAGCAAACAGAACGGAGGTAAGTATACATTATGAAAATAATCCAGCTATAATCCAGCTGTGGTCCAGAAGTGTAAGAGTTTACAGTGTTAGCTAACTTAATAATAAAGAATGGATTTATAAAAACAATGTCAGTGAACAGAATCAGAAATATGGGCACTAGAAGCTTTGGGGGTCACAGTAGTTTTATGCAACTCATTACCAGTTAAATGTTGGAAAACAAATTTGAATGGTTCTCAAATGACTCCTTAATCTATATTCTTTGGTCCGTAAAGACTCAGTGTATTTTGTGAGTCTTATATCTTTGGCAAATCTAATGGTTCAGTTCATTTATTCAAAAATGTTTAGGTGCAAAACCAAGAAGCACATCTTTATGCCTTTAATAGTTTGAGTCAAACACATCTTTAATGATGATTTAAATTAAAAGCCCATTGATCAAAATGCCGCTTGTCTTTCAATCCTTTATTTCATATTGCATTCCTCAATACACATTTCACTTTGGTTGAGTTCACAAAGATGATTTATTTGAACACCTGATTCATCAGCTAAGGCTATCAATAAACTGGGAGGCTTTGATGAAAGGTAGATTGAGTCCTTGTCAAAAGGCCACTTCAGCCTGTTAAACAATGGATACATTTAGTACTCATTCAGCATCAGAATGTCACAAAAATTGCTCTATTATTTTCGTGACTGCCAGGAACTCATTTGCCTTCCTGCTTCACATTAAAGATTTCAATAGTTCCTAAGGAACTGGAACTTAATCCTTCTTTTAAAAAGCAAGTCATGGAAAAACGGGTAAAGTTTTTTTAAAAAGGAAATATATCTTTTCTCTTGTATAATGGATATTTTCTAGTTTGGAAAAGGTAAGTTTTATCGAATTTTCCACAAACCAAAATGTATGAAATTTCATGTCCATAATGCTAAGAATCTTTTTTATTTCTTTTCTTGTTAAGGATTCGCTTGGTGAATATTTGGAACACATTGAAAAGAAGTTTAAAGTTCACTAATTTTTGTGAATTTGGGGGATGTGCCAACAAATTTTACTCTGATATCTCTTCTGTCCCATTGAGCAACAATTTAGAGATATATTGACACTAATGATTTAGTTTTGTATCCTAATAATTAAAAAAAGTGAAGCTTAAATGAAATTAATTGAAAGTAACAAATGTTTTCTGTAAAAAGCTAGAAGTAAATAAAGTGGTAAGCCAAAGGCTAAAAACATGTATTGTTTTTTCATGAATTGCACTGCATGAATGAGGGGAGGCAGTTTGATCCCTCTACATTGAGATACACAACAACCTCGGTTTAAGTATTAATATTCAATATATATTAGAATGAATCAGACTTGTAGCAGCAGGCTGATATGAAAACTTTATATTAACATGTATTAATAGCTCTTAATGCTCTTCTGTCTTGGAATTAATACACAATATTGATTTTAATATGGAAGGTCAGGATTTTTTTAAAAAAAGAATAAGTATACTCACTAAGGAAACGTAGGTTGCCCCAACAGGTATTCGTAAAAATAATTGTGAAAAGATAAGAGGAATATAAAGAATACAGCAATCGACAGGTGGTAGAGTTCTAAATATAGGAGTTTTAATTTGGAAGCTGGCTTAAATCTCATGAAAAACTGACTACAGACTTTTGACTTTTGTTTTTTGCAATATCTCATCCCACTTTCTCTGCTTCCTCAAAGTAGTAAATCCTAAATCTTGTATAATCCTAATTTTGGTTCCTTGATCTTTGATTTTTTTTTAATTTATGGCTGCTTTTTTTTGAAAGTTCTGAAATTTGGCAGTCACCTTCCTGGGGATTTTCATTTTTATATTTCTTTCAGAGGGTGATCAGTGTATTAATTTTATTTTCACTTTGCCTCTTATTTTAAAATATCTGGACAGTTTTCTAACTAAAGTCCTAAGAAAAAATCCATATTGCTACTAATTAGAGAAATGCAAATATAAGTTATTCTGAGATTCCACCTCATGCCCATTAGAATTTAAAGATGGCCAAAAATAATAAATGGTAGAGTACCTATGCTAAACCATGCATATTGATATATAGCTGATGAACTTTGAGTGGTTACAACCATCCTAGAAAGAAATTTGGAACTTTACACAAAAAATGACACAAAATTCTATATATTTTTAATCAAGCTATTGCATTGCTAGGCATATACCACAAAAGAGATCAGAGAGCAGAAAAGATACATTATTTCAAATTAGCAGCTTCTTTTGTAGTGGGTGGCAAAAATCAAACAAAAATTGAAAACAAGGAATGCCCAACAATCAAGGAATGGTTGAAGACTTTGTGGCATGTGAAAATTATTAGCCCTTTTGAAGTGTAAGAAACAAAGATATAGGTTAATTTAAAAATATGAAAAGAAGGATTTGAACTGATATAAAATGAAGTTAGCAGAACCTAAAGGACAATTTATTTTATAGCATCAGTATTAGAAAAATGAATAATTATGAAACTTTGATAAACTGAAGAACAATAAAATCCAAATTATGAAAATGATTTACCCAGTAATGACCACAGAGCAAAAACAAACAACGCTGAAAGTTATAATAATTATAATCAATATAATAAGCATTCAAGAGTCCAGAGTTCCAGTTATAAAACATGTTATTCATTAGAGACATGACCTATTTAGGATACAGAATGAGACAAATTGTTTTGTATGTTGCCATTGAGGCAATTTCTTTGCTTGACTATGCAAGTTTATTATTAGAAATGAATTTACCTTTCTTTTTTCCTACAAAAAAATGAGAAAAATAAACTGGAAGCATATTAAATGTTTAATTATTAATGTAATCATTTCAGTGGACTGCTGAATATTTGAAGGAATTTATATCTGCATCATCTGCCATCTGCTTTCTAGGGCCTTTTCAGCTGAGAGTTTTATTATATTTAGACACAGATTTTCAAATGAATGTCCTTGAAACATTTGTGGGTCCTAGTTTTAGACTTTGCAAAGACCACTATAGATTATTAAATTCAACCTCCATTTTTTCAGAAATAAAGCAGAGAAGTTAAGTGACATTTTGAAGGTCACACAGGTTATGAAGAAGAAGTTTTTAAATATAATTTAATTTAATAAATTATTATGAATAATAAGTTTTGAACCTATATCTTTTAACATGAACTCAATGGTGTTACCTCTATATCATATTGCTTCGGTTTTGTCTCTCTTTGGCACTTGAATCTCATGAAACCTTACATTTGTACTCCCAACTAACTTTCTTGCTTTCAGTAGTCATTCACCTATAGTACTATAACCTCATCTCTTCCTTTATTAATCCAATAAGAAATACTCTATTTTAATTCATGATTTAAATGAGTAGCAATCCTATCACATGCTCCTACCCCCATCCATGAAACCACTAAGTTGTGTCCATCATGTTTGGATTCTGGTAGTTTCCACTCTGGCATGCAGAAGATAGGGTTGGTTTTTCTACCCACATTTTTCTCAAGATAGCACCTTTTGAAGGAATTATATCAAGAATCTGAGAGTGTAATCATTAAAGAAAAAAGTGGTTCACAATAGTGAAACATGAAGTTTGCTTTAAATTTTTGGGCTGTAACATTTGTTTATTTTGATTTTATCTCATCCCCATATTTTTCAAGCAATCAATAAGTTTTTTTGAAGTGCCTACTATGTGTCAGGCAACACAAGAACACAAAGAGAAAAAGGACAGCCTTCCCTTAAAAAGCTTATATTCCTTGGAAGTCTTTTCCTCAATTACTTTTGAAACATCTTCATGAGACTTTACAAATATTTTACAAAAGATTCATATTTTAAGAAAATTCAAAATATATGCAACATATCCTTTTTCATCATCTAGGCATATGTTATTGATTCATTTTCAGGGTGGCATGTGGGTACTTTATTTCAGTCCTAGAAATAACATGGGGTAGTGGAAGGAACATTGGATTTGGAATCAGAAACTCTGGCTTTGAATCCTGGCTCTTTTATCTGCTACTCCTGTTCCCTTATATAAAGCACACAGCCTTACAACTTCTCATTTTCTTTGCCAAAAAATAAAGAGGTTGTACTAGAAGATCTCTAAGATTTCTACAAGCTCTTAAATTCATGGTTTCTTTTCTGGAATTTGTTAACTATATAATCACAAGCAAGTCAAACAATCCCTTTGAGAAAAATAAAATGTGTTTGAGTGGGGAATGTTGATAAATCCCAAATTGTTCTAACTGGGGGCTACATTCTAATAACCTCACTTGTGGTGACCCCATTTTGGGGGTTTATTTTTGGCAAAGATATTGAAGTAATTTACCATTTTCTTTCCCAGGTTATTTTACAAATGAAGAAATTGAAGTAAATTGGGTTTAATTGCCTTGTCCTGGGTCATACAGCTAGTTGTGTATCCGAGGCAAGAATTCAAATCAGGAAGATGAGTCTTTCTGACTCTAGACCCAACATTTTATCATTTATGCCACATAGCACCACACACTCCATATTCCCTAACCTGCCCAAATCCTCCTTTTGAAAAACTCAGGCAAATCATTTTCATTTTAATGTATCATATGAAACATGATTTCCATTACCTCAGCATACTTTTTTTTTTTACTTTTTAAGTATCTGAAAGAGGGAAAATCATTATCATGTTCTTTATTGCTGATTATACATAAATTATAGAAAATGTCACATAATCACGACACAACTGCCATTTAATATCCTGTCTGTCATTTTTTTCAAGGGTAGCAATAAAATGTCAGGGAAATGGTAATTATGTAACTATTATAAGATGTTTTCTATAACATATGCATAATAGGGCATTAAAGGCAATATAGTGAAAATGTCAATTTACATATGTCCTTAATGGCAGATCACACAGACACCTTAATTTCCTCATGATAGAAAATGTGTGCTGTGCATCATATCTGAGACTGTCATGGCATAGGAGTAGTAGAATAAAACGTGAGACAAAGTTGATGCCTAGAAAAATGAAGATTTTTTAACCTAAACAAAGAAAAAATTACAAGAAACTTAATGTGACCTATAGTGTTTGAATTTTTTCTTTTTCTTTTAAATTCTCACCTTCTGTCTTAGAATCACTACTATTTATTGGTTCCAAGACAAAAGAGTGGTAAAGGCAAGGCAATGAGGTTTAAATGCCTTGATCAGGGTCACAGAGCTAGGAAGTATCTGAAGCAAGACTTGAATCCAGTACTTCCCGTCTCTAGGTCTGGCTTTCAATTCACTGAGCCAACTAGCTGTTCCCTTGGGTATTGTTTTTTTTTTTTCCAACTTGTAGTTTCTTCTTCTTTCTTTTTTTTTTTAACCCTTAATTTTTGGTGTATTGTCTTATAGGTGGAAGAGTGGTAAGGGTGGGCAATGGGGGTCAAGTGACTTGCCCAGGGTCACACAGCTGGGAAGTGGCTGAGGCCGGGTTTGAACCTAGGACCTCCTGTCTCTAGGCCTGACTCTCAATCCACTGAGATACCCAGCTGCCCCCTGTAGTTTCTTTGTTAATGAAATCCCATGGTCTTTCCATCATAACCTTGTCATTCCATATTGATATAGACCAGGTTTAATCACAATTTTGTATTATAATTTATTATTTATATTTAATTTAAAATGCACAGATATGTTCAAGTCTTGTAGAAGAACTTTCATAACTTTTATTCCTTATAAATCAGATGTGAACAAAACAGTTTATATTATGTAAACCAAATAAACTAAACTAATAAATATATCCAAAGCACCAACTACCTTAGGTTATAGGAATTCAGGCCAAATATAAAAGGTTCTTTGCCTTCAAGATGTTTATATTCTAAATTGAGATAAAACTAACCCCCACCAAGATTCATTATTTTTTAAATAATCCTTCTCTTTTTTAGTTTTCATTTTTTCCCAGTCACTGAATATACAAATGTCTTTCAATAAATGCATGACAAGATCTCCTTGTGGAAAATATTAACTTCCATATCATTAAACACTATGAAAATCTTGCACAGGTTAAAACACTTAATTGCCTAGCACTTGGCAATCTTGTAATGCTAACATTGGCTTTAATATTATATAAAAATAGCTTCCTGAGTTTCACCAATTCTCTTGACTAGATTTTGCTAAGGGAAAATACACACACACACACACACACACCAATACATGTCCTTATTTAAATTACCCAATTAACTGGGTATTTTACTGGGTAATTACAGACTTCATCTGTAAAATAAAGAAATTCTGGAAACAATAGTTTGTGCCCATTGATAGGGAAATAAATAAGCAAAGTGATGAATATGGATGCCATGGGATAGTGTTATGCTGTAAATAAATAATGAAAGTGAAGAGTTCAGATAAATGCAAATAGATTTGTATGAACTGATGCAACACAAATAAAGCAGAAGCTAGAGAAAAAATATTGAATATAATTGTAATGAGGTAAATAAAATAAACAGGAAAAAAATCAAAATTCATAGTGTAAACAATATCATCTAAGAACTGCTTATGAAATATCAATAGATATGTGATGAGATAAGGGTATAGATCAGTGATGGGTAAACTACAGCCTGCAAGACCAGATGGGCCCCCTGAAATGTTCTTTCAGGATGCCTGACATCATTCCTAATCTGACGAATACAATGAGTAGGATACAGTACAATGAAACTTCAAAAGAATTGCCTTAGAAACAGACTGACAGATGAACATTTCCTTTCCTTTGGCCCCCTCTTTAAAAAGTTTGCCCATCACTGGTTTAGATAGTTTGACTATACAGTTAATCAGTGATATTGAGTTGGTTTATTTCCATTTTTTTTGTTATGAGTGATGGTTCTATGATCAAGAGGATTAAAAGATGAATTCTGATTTTGAAATTGAAAAAAAAGTTAAATAAATCAAATATTTGTGATGAATTTCATACATCTTATAAACACAGTAACTAGGATAACTAACATAACAATTAATAACCATACAATTGGAAATAATTGGCAACTAGTTAGCATAGTGGATAGAATGTTGGAACTGAAGTGTGAAAGATTTGAGTTCAACTCTTTCCTCAGATGGTTATTAGCTATGTGAATGCAGGCAAGTCATTCAATGTCTGTATGCCTCAGCTTTCTCATTTCTAAAATGGGTTTGATAATGATATCTATTTCTCAGGGTTGTTCTGAGGTTAAAATGAGGTTATTTTCGAAAAGCTCTTTGTAAATTTCAAAACATTTTATACATAGTAGCTAAAAGTTAATTCTTAATTTACTTAAATTTGAACTTTGTTGGAGAGGAAAACCATTTTATTTAGGGAAATTTTGACTTTAGTGTAGTGATATATGTTTAAAATGAATGTTTTTTACCAGCTCAGTATGTGAAATATCCCCACATGGTGACTGTGTACATAGGGTACAATTTGGCTGTACCAATAATGTTATAAGCTAATTTATGTAATATGTCAAGGATTTATTGAGTCAGTCAGAAGTTATAAGAACTCCTGCTAAGTTAAGAGATTCAATAAGAGAAAAAGGAACAAAAAAGAAAAGAAAAGTGAGATAGACAGATTAGATATATCTGACATTCTAAAAATCATCAGTTTCAAGATACCTTGCTAGTAGGGTAAAAAATTAAATTAAACTCATATGTAAGTGTGATATATTGTAGAATATATATTGTCACTCTGTTTTCTAGGCAGGATTACATTTCCTTTGTTTATAGCAATCACAGTTTGTGAATTCATGGGCTATCTGTGATCAGTCATCTGTCCTACCCCTGGCTGAGAGAATTTAGGGTTTCTGGCAGGGGAGTCTGCATCTCTGTTAGAACTTAGGACAGCTACATCTAAGTCTCTTGGCTTGTAAAGTTCTCTTTTCAAGGCACAAAAATATTGCTGTTTTTCATTCTGAGCTTTGAGGGAGTAACTTGAGTACTATCGATTTTATACTTTTCCTTTCAGCTTATTTCCTTACATAAGGGGAAGAAAGACACTTAGTGAGGATTTTGATGTATCTGAACCAACAAATCATTAGGTTCTCCTCTGTAACATTTTCCCTCTATCGCCTTTTGACTTTACTCAATTCATAATCTTCTCTTAAGGATCTTCAAGCTCTCCCTCTTAATTGGCTACCTTCCCTCACAATATTTGGGTCTTATCTATTCTATAACAATCTTCCTTTGACATGCCTATCTTTCTCAAGTTATTATCATCTTGCCTCTTTCTTCTCATTTACTATTAAGCTTCTCCATCCTAAACCATTGTCACAGCCACCTTCCTGTTTCCAATTTACCCATTCTCTGAATCACTCTTCATGTACCTGCCTGAGTAATATTTCTCATTCACCACCTTTATCACATCATGCATTTGCTAAAAAACCTTCATTGGTTTCCCACTGCATTTAATGGCCTTGATGATCTGACTCTAAATGTAGCTTCAAGCTTTTTCTCATAAAATTCCTTTTTTATGTGCAATTCTCTGTCCCCCATTTAGTTATTCTTCTTCTGTTTATGCTTTTGTTAACACTGCACTATACTGAATTTCCTTACCTCAGTCCTGTTTCTGTGTGGAAGCCTCTCCTTTTCTTTATGGCCCAGCTCCTATGCTAGCTCATAAAGAGGGTTATCCTCTTCCCTTTACATGAAAATGATAACTCTTTTACAAATTGCTTATCTTTTCAATTTATTTGAACATGTCTACGTGCACTGGCAAACTTTCCACTATCTCCTTTATTTTTATGTATATGTTTTTAAACTCCTTCCTTTCTCTATCATCATTACCATCACCATCATCATTATTATATTTATAAAATTTGCAGAACACCTTACAAATGCAATCTCATTTTTTCCTTACTACAATCCTCAGAAGTAAATGCCATTATTCCTATTCTATAGATGAGCAAACTGAGGAAGATACAAGTCAAATAATGTATCCAAGGTCAATGAGCAAATAAGTATCTGAGAACATTTTTTAAGTTCAGGTCTTCCTGCCTCCAGACTCTAACCATTGTGCTGCCTATCTACTTCATTATATTAGCTTATCAATATCTCAATTGTTTCTTATTTCTATATGTGCATCCCTACTGCATAGAACAGTGATACACATAATAGAAAATACGTATTCGTGAAAAATGAAATTAAAAATTAAAATATAAAATGTTCAATAGGAGATTCACACCCCACTATTCTTTGGTCCTTTAAGGGTGGTACAGCAAGACAGAGGGTTGGAGTAGGGGTTAAATTTTGCCTAAAAGTGTCTCTTGCCATGTGACCTTATTACTTTTCCTTTGGCTCACTATATTCTGTTTGTTTTATTTCATTTAAAACAAAAAACCCTTACTACCATCTCAGTATTGCTTCCAAGGCAAAAGGGTGGTAAGGGTTAAGCAATTGGGTTTGAATGACTTTTCTACACTTACACAACTAATTTGAATCCACATCCTCCTGACTACAAGCAAAGCATTCTATGCACTATGGTATCTACCTACTCCTACCTTATTCTTTATTTTTTATTTAAGGAATTTTTCATGGTTATATGATTCAAGTTTTTTCCTCCCCACTTTCCCTCTCCCTTCCCAGAGCTGACAAGCGATTCCACTGAGTTATACATGTATTATCACTCAATACCTATTATATATTATAGTATATATTACATAGATGTCATATATGTCAATCATTTTTGCAATAATCTTTTAAAAACAAAAACCCCGCATCAAATATCCACATAAACAAGTGAAAAATCAAATGTGTTTCCTTCTTTGTTTCTACTTTCACAGATATTTCTCTATCTCTGGATAGCGTTCTTTCTCATAAATCCCTCAGGATTATCCTGTATCATTGTATTGTTATTAGTAGCAAAATCATTACATATGATCATCCCACAATATTTTAGTCTCTGTGTACAGTGTTCACCTGTTTCTGCTCATTTCACTTTGCATTCATTCATAGAGGTCATTCCAGCTTGTATGGAAGTTCAGCAGTTCATCATTCCTTATTGCACAATAGTATTCCATCACCAGTATATACCACGATTTGTTCAGCCATTCCTCAATTGAGGGACACACCCTCATTTTCCAATTTTTTTTGCCACCACAAAAAGTATGGTTATGAATATCTTTATACAAACATTTTTCATTATTATCTCTTTGAGATAGACAACTAATAGTGATATTGCTGAATCAAAGGTCCTGCATTCTTTTAAAGCCCTTTGTGCATAATTCCAAATTGCCTTTCAGAATGTTTGGATCAATTCACAACTCAACTAGCAGTGTATTAGTGTCCCAATTTTGCCACATCCCCTCCAACATTTATTACTGTCCTTTACCTTCATATTGACCAATCTGCTAGATATGAGGTGATAGTTCAGCATTGTTTTGATTTGCATTTCTCTAATTAGAGGGGTTTAGAACACTTTTTCATGTGAGTATTAATAGTTTTGATTTCATCATCTGAAAACTGTTTATTCATATCCTTTGACTTTTTGTCAATTAGGGAATGGCTTGATTTCTTGTACATTTGACTTAGTTCCCTTATGTATTTGGGAAATTAGACATTTTTCAGGGAATTTTGTTATAAGAAAATTTCCCCAAGTTTGTTGCTTCCTTTCTAATTTTGTTTGCATTGGTTTTCTTTGTACAGAAACTTTTTAATTTAATATAATAAAAATTATTCATTTTATATTTTGTAATGTTCTTTAGCTTTTGCTTGGTCGTAAATTCCTTACTTTCCCTATAGATCTGACAGGTATACTATTCTATGTTCGCCTAATTTCTTTATATTTCTTTATATTTAAATCATTTATCAATTTTGAATTTATCTTGATAAGATGTTCATCTAAACCTAATTTTTCTGATTTAGTTATCCAATTTTCCCAGCAGTTTTTGTCAAATAATGTGTTCTTGTCCCAACAGCTAGGATCTTTGGGCTTATCAAACACTGGTTTGTTGAGGTCATTTACCCCAGTCTATTCCAATGATTCACCCTTCTGTCTCTTAGCCAGTACCATATTGTTTTGATGACTACTGCTTCATAGTATAGTTTAAGATCTGGTACTGCTAGGTATCCATCCTTCATGATATTTTTTGTTATTTCCTTTGATATTCTTGATCTCTTCTTCTTCCAGATGAGCTTTGTTATAATTTTTTCTAATTCTATAAAATGTTTTTGGTAGTTTGATAGGTATGGCACTTTCTTTGCTTATTTTTCAAATAGTTTGTGTAGTATTTGGATTAATTGTTCTTTCAATGATGGATAAAATTCACTTGTGAATCCATCTAGTCCTGGTGATTTTTTCTTAGGGAGTTCCTTAATGACTTGTTCAGTACCTTTTTCCATAATGGAGTGGTTTAAGTATTCTTTTTCCTCTTTTGTTTTTTTAGGCATTTAATATTTTTGTAAATATTCACCCATTTCACCAAGATTGTCACATTTATTGCCATATAATTGGGCAAAGTTGTCCTTAATAATTGAATTAGTTTCTTCTTCATTGGAGATGAGATCACCCATTTCATCTTTGATACTGTTCATTTGATTCTCATCTTTCTTTTTTAAATTAGATTAGCCAATACTTTACCTATTTTATTTGTCTTTTTATGAGGCTAATGACAAATTGTAAACTTCAAAAGAAAGGTGGTATTTTTTTAAAGAATGTGTTGCCTTTTAGCAGTAGTAGTAGTTGTATTGTTTGTTTTTCCCTCTTGAATAACTTGCTAAACAGAAAAAAAAAGTTTTTTTTTCAATTTTGTAGAAGTATGAGGAAATTACCACAAAACACAATTAATAATTAAATGTATAGTGTCATAAAATTATAACATGGAAAAAGGTTTCATTTCTATTGTTTAAAGATTTCTCTACAATAGAAACATAATGATAAAGTATACATATCAATTTCCCTCTGAGCCAGGACGCTTGGCCATGACTTATGTGAGGATGGGATTAACTGCTCATTTTCTAGATTTAATCACCAGAAGGGTATACACCCCACTTGCACTTGAGTGGGGGAGGTCTGTAATCCATGTTTGCAGAAAGTGGGTGATGAATTAGAATTAATTTACTGCCCCTTAGGCAGTCCTAAGCAAAGCTTTAACCTGCAATTAGTACACATAAAATGGGAGGAAGGCACAAGAACTGACAACAGGAAAAGTTTTTATGAATTTTAAGAACTTCCTGGGATGCACTCTTTCTCCTTGATCTGGATCCTGGAGGAGCTCTGGCTAAGGATCTTGTACTGCTTTCTTTTTGAATTACCATGTGGGTGAGAGAAAACAACTGACTCCTTCCTGGATTTTCTGAAGGGACTATCCCCAGGAGAGGATGCCCCTCTTGGGAGAGGCTTCCTGGGTGAAGCCCTTGCTTTATTCATCATCAGGCCTTTGGCTTAAGACTGAATCCCTTCTGGCTGAGGAATAATTAGCCCTGCCTGGGTTGAGCCAGGGGCCAGAGTAATATATTTAGCATGTTAGGTTAGATATCTTACCCTATCCTCTCTCTAATTTTCCTACTTTAACTCTCTTTTCCTATTTGTAAATAAAATCATTTTGACTTGAGTCTTTCATTTGAAATTAAGTACTTAATTCCCAGAGACCCTACTCTCTTGTATATTCAGTCCAATCTTTTATTTTTACCCCTTACACATTTCTTCCCCCCTTACACTTAAATATTTAAAGCAGAATTTTTTTCAGCATGGCATTTGCTGATTAAGATAAAAATTATATGACTACTGTGAAAAGGAGAAGATGCAAATCAATTTAGAAACCATATAACGAATATATATGAAAGTAGTATTTTTAAGGGATATAGAAATATTGTGATTGACTCTCTGCTTTGTTTCCTTCCCTAATTAACCATGGTGTGAATTCAGAGCTAGAGGAAAAATCCATGAAGAACCCTCTGGGGATCACTGTTTTCTTAATATTGGGAGTAAGAAGAGTGCTCTACTAAAAAGTTACTGAACAATTAAAAGAGAAGTTAATAGAGTGAACTTTTTTTTTTTTTGGTGCTATTACTCCTGCTAGAATAACTTAATATTACTACCACTATTACTACCACCACTAATAATAATAGCAACAATAAAAATCCTTTGTAATATATCAGCTTCGCCTTGGGAAACATAAAATTGAGCTATAGTAATTATTAGAACCTTAATGGTTTCATTTTCTAATTTTAAGCAGAAATGCATCTGGAATAGTTTGAATTTTTTAACAAGTGATAGGAGAGACTTTTGGTGTGTATTTCCACTGATAGGGCTCAAAACACATAAGAAAATAATTGTTCATGGGAGATATTAAAGTTTTTTAAGTAGTAATGGTTTTATGCATTAATCTTAATTTTAAAAAGCAAAATACTAGCATTAGTTATATGAAAATAGCTGAGTTATAGATTATTCTCCCAAAAATCTTATCTTTTACATCCTCTTCATTTAGATATAATAATATGACAACAACCTCAACAAAAAAAAATGGCAAATACTAAAATTGCGGATTAATTAAAAAACCCTGATTTTATTTTTTCCTTGGTATCAAGGGGCAATTTATTCAACATGAATGATGCCTCTGCTAGACACAGAGCATATATTTCAATTTTACTAATATAAATTACATTTCTGTACTATCCACATTTTTAGATGACTTAAACCTTTTATTTACTTAGCAATGAAAAAATTCAAGAATAGCTGGAGAGACAAACCTATATTAATTTTAATCATAATTAAAGTAATCTGACAATCAATTTCTTCACAGAAATGTTTGCCTAATGAAATGAACCTGCCACCATGCTTTTGGAGGTCGAGTTGAGGAGTCTCCTGAGAAGACATTCTACCTCCAATATCCTGTAGTTATTGTATGAAAATAATTCACAGAATTTCATCTACTGACCTCTCTTGCTGAGATGCCTCATTAGGAGAGGGATGACCTAATCTCAGTTAAAACAGCTACAACATTTGCCTCTAAAAGAGTTAAAAAACTTTTCAATTTTTCCTTCTGAAAGTAGATCAGAGAGAAAGTACCTCCTGATAATATAGATATTTTATTTAAAATTTTAGATTATTTTATTTAGGTTATTTAGATATTTTTGTTTAGAATTTTTAGATTTTTTCAAAAATTTTAAATTTAGTTTTATTTCATTTTTTAGATTTTATTTAGTTTTATTTAGATTATTTCAAAGATGAAAGTTAAATCATAGTATATTAGAATAACAAGCGTATTCTTATCTATAAGAAAGAAAAATAAGTATTATTATGAAAAAAAGTTGAAGTGTAGAATACACCACATTTAGTTTCCTTCCTGCCTGGAATTTTGGCTTCTAGAGCCAGAGACAATGAATAACACAAGAACCAGGGAATGTTTATTTTATGAAAATAATAATAAGTCATAGAATCATTGATATATAATGAGGATGCTCAGGGACCATGTACTCCAAAGTTTATTAAACTTAATTATTTCAATATTATAATAATTATAATAGCTAACATGCACATTACATTTTTTATCTGTATAACACTTTCAATAGGTCAGAGATTTTGCTAGTTAATTTACAATTATTATTTGATTTGATCCTCACAACTCTCCTGGGCCCTGGATGCTATCATTATCTCCCTTTAACAGATAAGAAAACTGAGACAAAGAGGAATTTAATGACTTGCCCAGGGTTATATAGCTAAAATTTACCTGAGGCAAAATTTGAACTTAAGTATTACTGACTCCAAGTCTGGCACCCTATACACTGTGCCATCTTTCTACCCAATATAATACAATTCCTTTGTAATCCTATGTATTTTGGTTTATGTATTTAAAAACATTATCCTGAGAAGGGATCATTAGACATTATCAGACTACCAAAAAGGTCCATATCACAAAATGATTTAGAACAGAGAGTATAAAGTAAAAAATATTCACTGAGTGAATTTTCACATTAAATTCACTGAACTGAAATTAGGAGCTAGATATAGTTCTGAAAAATGTTACTTCAGAGGGATTTCTGCCCAGTTTCCAACAATTTGCTTTTCTCATTATATTCCTTAAACAATCACTTGGACCTATTCAATAGAACTCACTCTCATTCACAAATTCTAGCAGGGAACTCAAAAGCATTCCTTTTTCATTTGACTTGGATTCTCAGTCAATAAGGGTAGAGATAAAAAAAAAAGAAAAAACAGCTCCTGCCCTCAAAATGCTTACCTTTCATTGGAGGAATAAATCAGTTAATTAAAGATGTGAAAAGACTTTTGGTCATGGAGCAGGTATGTGGAACAAAGAAAGTACTCATTAAGTTCTCCCCAAAACTTTAAAATAATGCCTCAAATCAAAGTCTGGAGTAGCAGAGCCATCAAAAGGGTAGAATAACATGGAATCTTGGAAAGTGAGAACTATGCCACAAGGAAGGAGTCCAGTCTAGAACCCACATGGATGAAACATAAGGGTGAGACTATCTAATACTGACAGAAGCAGCAGAAATTCTGGGAGCTCCCAAAGCAGATATGATAAGGGGATCTGGTGACTGGTCAAAAAGAGATTGTGGGGTACTCCAGGGCTGGTGGTAGACACAGTACCAGTCACTGTTTGGAAACTTCACTACCTATACCTACTTCTGGAGTATAGTTCAAGGGTAGAGAGGACCACGAATGATCAAGATGAAATGAGACATCATTAGGAGTAATATTGATTACAAACCCAAGTGATCATGGGTCCTTCCTATGTAAGAACCAGGGTACAGACAAAAAGTAGTGACTACACTTCTCCTCATATCACATTACCTTGTATTCAGGAAAACTTGCAAACTCCCAGAATTAGTTCTTAAAACTTAGATACAAAAAACCTGAGACTTGAGAAAGTGCCCTTCCTGCACTCCCATCCCATTTCCAAGAACAGAGACCACATTAACATAAAATTCCAAATCAATAAATAGAGTGGAAAAATGAGTAAACAATAAAAAGCACTGAATGGTAAAAAAAAGAACTACAATGGTAACAGGGAAGATAAAGACACACACTTAGAAGATAATGAAGTCAAAATCATTATGGGAAAGTCCTCAATAACAGTGTCATTTGGACATAAGCCCAACAAGAATTCTTACAAGAGTTAAAATTATTTTCACAATCAAACATAAATAGTAGAGTAAAATTTTAAGTAATGAAATTAAAGCAAAGAAAGAAAATCATTAAAAGACAAGGAACAGCTTGATAAAAGTTGCACAAAACACTGAAGATAGTAATATCTTAATAAAAAGAATTGGCAAAACAAAAAAGAGGTACAAAAATCCACTGATGAAAAGAGCTCCTTTGAAAGCAGACCTGGAGAAATAGAAAAAAAGCAAAGAAAATGTCATTGAAGAAAAGAATTCCTTAAAAATTTGAAATGGGCAAGTGGAAGATAATGAATCCATGAAACATGAGGAAGCAATAAAAGAGAATCAAAAGAATGAAAAAAAAGTAGAAGAAAATGTGAAATAACTCTTTGGAAAAACAATTGACCTAGATTAATAGATTAAGGGAAGATAATTTAAAAATTGATGGATTACTTGAAGGCCATGATCAAAGCAAGAAATAACATTTCTATCCATAAAATAAACCAGAAACAAATCAAGGAGATAAATAAAATATTATGAGAAAATGTGTATCTTTAAATGCTTGCATTAATAAAATAGAGAAATAGTAGATCAATGAACTGAACATAAAACTGAAAAAAAAACCTAGTAGAAAAAAAATTAAACCCCCAATTAATTACCAAAATGGAAATCTCAAAGGTCAAAGGAGAGAGTAATAATTTATGAAGTAAATGATTAAATTAGTAAATGAATTGTGAGCTGAATTTATGAAAAAAACAAAACAATACAACAAACAAACCAGTGATGGGTAAACTATTCCCCACAGGCCAGATCCAGGCCATAGTTAACCCATCACTACTTTAGGCAATTCCCTAATCACTATGCACCCACATCCAGATGTAGTGATTAAGGAATTGCTTAAGGCAGTGACTGGTAAACTATGGCCTGGATCTGGCCTGTGGGGAATAGTTTGCCCATCACTGAAATAAACCATTGGTTAATTTGATTTTTTAAAAATGAAAGAAAAAATAAACTACTATTATAAAAAAATGAATGGAGGTGTAACCTACCAAAGAAGATAAAAAATAATTGTTAGGAGTTATTTTGCCAATAAATCACAATCAAAAATGAGTAATAAAAGAAAATTTAAAGTAAAGAAATGAAACCAAAGGAAACATTAAAAACAATTTACGGCTTGATTAAAGAAGCACAAAACAATGAAGGGAATACCTAAAAATAGAATTTAGCTGAAATTGATGAATATTCAAAAAATATGAATTACTCATATTAACAGAAGATGGAATAGAATAAATAAATATATCTTTGGTAAGGAAATTGGAAAAGCCTTCAATGAACACCTTAAGGAAAAATCCTTAGATCCAGATAGATTAACATACAAATTATACCAAAATTTAAGCAACAACTAATCCTAATATTACATAAATCACTAGGAAACAATAGGTAAATAAAGAGTTCTATCACATTCCTTTCATAAAACAAATATAATTTTGAAACATAAACCAGGGAGTGCAGAAAGAGATAAAGAAAACTGTAAACTAATTTCCTTAATTAATATCAATATAAAAATTTTAAATAAATACTAGCAAGGAAATTACAGCAATATAACTTAGATATCATACAGTTAAACCAGATAGGATTAATACAGGGAATATATGATTGTCTTAATATTATGAAAACTATCAATATAATTGACCATACAATGGATAATAAAAAATTTAAGTATATTAATAGAAGCAGAAAAAACCTTTGACAAAAAATTACATTCCTATTAAAAACATTAGAAAACATAGAAATCAATGAAGCTTTCCTTTAAATGATAAGTGATATCTCCCTAAAACAAAGAGAAAGCATTATCTATAATGGAGATAAATTTGAAAACATCCCAATAAGATCAAGATTGAAGCAAGGATATACATTATCATCACTATTTTTCATTATTATAATAGAAATACTACTAGCTAAAGCAAAAAGATGAAGAAAGATGTTGAACAAACAAAATCAGACAATGAGGAAACAAAAATATCACTTATTGCAGGAGGAATGATGGAACACTTAAAGAATCCAGAGATTCAGATAAAAAAATGAAATAATTAACTCCATTAAATTTGCATAATATCAACTAAACTCACATTAATAATCAGCATTTATACATATTACCAAAGAAACTCAGCAACAAGATATAAAAAATAGATATTACATTTAAAATAACTGTAGAAAAATACAATTCCTGAGAGCCTACCTCTCGGCATAAGTTCAATAATTATATGAACACAATTATAAAACACTATTCACAATAATAAGGACTGATTTAAATAATTTGAGAAATATTCATTTCTCATGGGTAGACCAAATCAATGTAATAAAAATTACAATCCTGCCTAAATTAATTAACTTAATCAATGCCATGCTAATACAAATTGGAAAGAATTATTTTATAGAGTTAGAAAATTGTAACAAAGTTCATCTGAAAAAAAATCTGATAAAAATATCCCAAGAATCAATTAAAAGATACTTTATAGCCATCCTAGGATCTCCAGATTTCAAAAAGAATATTACAAAGCTGTAATCATCAAAGCACTATCATACTTGCTAAGAAATAGAGTGGTAGATTTGGACAATAGATTACACAATACCTAGGGGTAATGTGTAAATGAGGAAAATTTGTTCAGTCCTGAAGGTGACTGAAACAGGTTCTGTGGAGTGTTCTAAAGCTTGATCAGACAAAGAAGATTCAATGATCATCCATTGCATCCTGAACCAACACCAGTTTGAATAAAGTATAGAGGAAGCAATAGCAAAGGGAATTAAGAATAAGTGACAGATTTACTGGAGGTAAATATGTGTGAAAGAAAATATTTTCCTAGTCTAAATAGATTATAAATATACATATTTTATATGATATACATCATGTAATATATTCATATATATCAATATATCAGAATTTTATATATATATATATATGATCAAAAATAAATATATTTAAGAGTTCTTTTTTTTTTTTTTTTAACCCTTAACTTCTGTGGCTTCTTGGTGGAAGAGTGGTAAGGGTGGGCAATGGGGGGTCAAGTGACTTGCCCAGGGTCACACAGCTGGGAAGTGTCTGAGGCCGGATTTGAACCTAGGACCTCCCGTCTCTAGGCCTGGCTCTCAATCCACTGAGCTACCCAGCTGCCCCTAAGAGTTCTTTAATGATGGAAGCATCTAAAAAAATATTTGAGATGATGCTCTTTTAATAGAAACAACATCAATGTCCTTACATACTTGTGAAATATATAACTACCTTAAACAAAGTTTAGCTAATTCAAAGAATACTTCATATAAATGGAGGTATATGCTAAGTGACAAAATAAGAGTCTCCAGGGTTGAGAGAAAAATACAAGCAACATCTGTTTCCTTTGCTTAAAATGTCAGTCATGATAAACTTTGCATGATAAGGTAAGCAACAAATTCTCATGTTGTTTTATCTGAATGAAATATTGCTGAAGTACAAAATGAAGGGAAAGGAACACAAATCACTTAAATGTTCTACTGGATTAACTAAGCTTAAGTACAATTTTGTTTTGAGATTTTGAACCATGTTTATGTACTGAATAAACACTGGATTTGAAGTCAAAGAATCTAGGTCCAAATTCTGGCTCTGTTTTTGGTCAAGTCATTTCTACTCTCTGAGCTTCAGTTTTCCATTCTATAAAATGTTAGAATCTGTGGTCTCTAAAGACCCTCTCAATACCAAAACTGATTAAATCTACAGATATCACCCTGCCTCCCACCCTGCCCCTCAACCATCACCACTCACAACAGGAAAGTAGCATGGCAAAATGGATGCTTCAGTCAAGAAGTTCTTGGTTCAAATCTTGCTTGTAATATATATCAACTGACTGACCCTTAATTACTTAGCCTAAACAACTCTATGCTCCACATAGCCCTAACATCTCCCTCAGGCTATAAATTGCAGGGCAGTTTTCTATCTACATCCAAGAAGGGACTTTCTAAACTTATTGTATCCTATTTTGACACAATTCTGACCAAATTCAAACTAAGACAAAAACTGAATATTAAGGTCATTTTCCCATGTTCTCATAATCTGAGCCAGTGAATTCTGCCTCCCGTGGTATTGTCATGATATCTACTACCAAATAACCTAATTCAGTGCTTTCATTTTGTTGTTATAGATAAACTTCCATATTTTACATAATTAATTAGATGAGAAATTATGATAAAAAATACCAACTCCTTGAGATTCCTAGTATTAATTAAGGAGTTCAAACAAAGATCTTCTTCATCTTGCCTGGAATTTCTTTAATTTTTTCTGAAGTACTTAATTTTACTTTGAGACACAATCTATTTTTAAAAGGACCCATCAATTCCATCAATAGAAGGTAGGTTTCTTGAGGGTAGTAATTCTTCCATTTTTCACTTTGTTTTGTCATTCTAGCACAATGTCTTCTTTGTATACAAAAAACATTTAATAAGAGCTCACCAATTAGTTGTTTGATTCTACTGCTCTAGCTGTATATTCTGATATTGCTTATGGGAAGCCCTCCATACTTCATTCCAATGTGGATCTGGTTCCCATTCTCCCATAAATTCTCCAAACATATTAAAGTGCCTCCTTTGTGTCTCAACATTAGAAGGGTCATAATGTATCATCAAATTTTATTCATCTGTTACTCCCCATTCTTGCTACAAGCCTAGTTTACCTTTTCTCCTTGTCTCTTTGATAATAACATTTATGAGACTCTTATATGCAGTTATTCCCTAGGAATAGGCTGCAACTTATTTACATCCATCATGCATCTCTCTTAAAGCCCTTTGAGTGACCTGTGATTTTGATTCATTTCAAAATAAGATATAACAGGGCTGATAGTCATTAATCTTCACATGAAGAATATTGGTCTTAAAACTACTAGTGATTAATTAGAAATTAATTTATATCAGCAAAGTCTTTTTGAAAAGCCAAATTAGTGCACAGGAAGATTAGGCTGGCTGTCATTCATTCACACCTGCCCTTTAATAAGTTTAAAAAGATCTTTTCTTGATAATAATTAATTCTACTTATTGGAACTCTCAGCTTTGATTCTCTGCACATAGATAATGAGAACTTAGATGGGAAACAAAAAGAAATCAGTCTGAACAGTGGCAGATGAGGTAGGAAATACAAAATATTTCATCTGATTCCCATACTCCATGAAAACTGAGATACGAATGACTGGAGAAATCTGTGTTCTCCCTGTTGAGGATTTAGGAATCACAACACGGCAGGGATAGTTTCCATTGATTAGCTTGCTTCTATTTTCTCCTTCAATAAAAACATAAGGAGGAGAGGCTTCTATGATTTACTTTAGATGAGTGTATGTTCCTTGCTTCAAAATGTTTGTCATAAACAGAGATTTAGTGGTCTAAATGTTAGGTTTAGAGACCTTGAGTCTCTAGTCTATCACCAGTGTGTTGACATTACAGGTCTCATAACATTTCTGTTAAGAGCAGTCATTTGCCTCTGTCCTTGGTCACACATTTCTCTTTCCTACATGATTGTGTATGAGCTATTTGCCACTGGGATACCCACTATGATAATTGTTAGGATTCTGAAATATCATTATTAAAATACATGATAACAATCTATAGGATTCATGGGTTTTTCTTTTTATTTTATATAAATGGAGACATTAGTTTCTTTATACAATAACAACAAAAACCTCATATATGGACTGTCATTCAACCAATTTCATTCTCATTTTCAATGAACTTACTCAGATACCTAATTGTTCTGGTTTGGTTTTTGTTTGTTTGTTTTTGCTTCTTATCTTGGTTGACTTCTTTGGTTCTTTGAGACTCTATCTCCTTATCTGTGAAATAAGGAGTTTATACTAGATCATCACTATTCTTTCTAGCTCTATTGATAATATAAATTTTAAAAATTCTTTTCAGCACCCAGGATCCCATTGACTTTAGACTTGGCTCTTAGTTCAAATCCAATACCACAATTTAAGTCAAGCATTGCTGTTTTCAGGATTAACCATCTCTATTTTTTTTTTCTGAAGTAGAATGCCTATAAAAATCATTATCTTTCTAGGCAACCATTTTGTCCTCATCTTTACTTTTTAAACATAATTATGACTGCTTTCTGGAATAAGACCAATTCGTATCTTCATCAGCAATGTATTAATATGTTTCTTCTACAACTTTTTAAACTATTGACATAATTGCTATTATATTTGTCAATTTGCTAGATAAAAAGAATAACCAATTTTTAAAATTTGAATTTCTCTTATTAGCCACTGAAACCTTTTATATTTGTATTAATAGCTTATTTTTATTTTATGATTTGTTTGTATTTTTAGTCCTTTTCCAATAAAGTTTGATTCTCATTCTTATAGATTTATGATAATCCTAGATATGTTTATATGATGATATGTATATTTTGTAATGTTGGGATTAAATAAACATTGGGTAAATAGGAAAAAGATAAGTATAGAGCAATTTTATCTTTAATCCCAGCTGTGATCTAGAGGAGAGTTCCCAAAGGGAATTCTAAGGAGCCTCAGAGATTGTGGGTATCCATAGTCTATACAACTTATATTTTTCCTTAACCTCAGATCCAGACATGTCATTTATGTACTGAATAAATTCTGCTAATTTCCTATGATAAAATATCAGCTCCTCTTTGGGGCATTTAATACTCTTCATAGCTTGGCCTTAATTTGTCTTTCTAGTTTTATTATAGATTATTTTCCTTCCCATACTCAGGGATTTTAGTAAAATAGCCTGCTCCCTATACTTTATATGCAACACTCTATCTCCTAGGTCCACATCATTGCAGTGGCCTTCTTTTCTCCTGGGATTCCCTCTCACTTCACCTTTGCCTCATAGATGCCACAATTTTTTTCAGTCTTATAGTCTTTTATTGATGTGTCTTGTCTGTTAACAAGCCTAGAGGTATTAAAAAAATCTTCACCTGATAGAATAGAAGATGATGAATTTTTCATCCATAGCTACTCTGGTACAGCATTTACTAAGTTGTAAAAGGATTAGGATTATTGACAAAATGCCCAGCATAACAAAGTTTTAACTCTTTTAAATATTTGGTGAAACATATAAGGAATTTGTATATTTGTAAAATTATAAGTAATAATAGTTCTTGTGGAAAATATTTTATTCATTTTATAGGAAAGGATTTGAGCTAGAAAACATTATGATTACTCATAAGTAACCCATCATTTAATTCATTAGGATATAAAACAAGTTTTTATAATTGTACTTTTTTCTGTTTGTAAGCAGATGTAATTACCTCTGATTTAGACATACTCTATCCATGAATAATGGCTTCCTAAGCCTTTGACACAGAGTCTTATTTCTCTACCAACTCAGTCATTAAGTGATCAGTAATATCTAATTTTCTAATCATTATTTCTGCATTTCAGGTGACAACAGCTTGGAAATTTGCTAATTTTTTTAAGATTTTGCTTTACAAAAAATAAAATTTTAGTTAGAAAATACTGTCAAAATGAATTTAATTTTCATTCTTGGCATCATTTTACTTAGTTGTAATCCATGTCAACTGAATTAAGCCAAAGATGAATATATAGGCTTTACATAGGTTTAAGAATCTCTTTCTTTTAATTTTTACTCTAAAACTTTCTGGTGTCTTATGATTGTTTGGCTTTGGTCCTCTATTGTCTCCTTCTTCTATCCTCAAAGGGAGTTTATTTGTGGAAGTGTCAGTGCTAGTGTTTGTGTGTGTGTGTGTGTGTGTGTGTGTGTGTGCATGTGCATGTATGTGTATGTTTGAATTATATAGAGATTGAGAGAAAAATTCAGAGTAATGGGAAAGTTTAATTTGTATCTTAATTTTATTTATTTTTGATATCCATAAAATACTTTTTGTACAGAAGAACTGTCTAGAAGAATGACTGACATAACTCCTTTTTACTATTTCATTGTTGGCACAAAGTTTTGGAGGAATGCTGTCCCTTCAAACCAATGTCAGCATCCTCTGTGCCCACAGTTCAATATGACTTCCTTCCTTCATGTACATTTTATTAATATCATTTCTTTCTTGTACCATCCTTTTACATTTCCCCAAAATACTTCTGTCTCTATTCGTTCCCCCAAAGACTTCTGTCTCCATATCCTTACAAAAATATCTGAGTTGTAACATATTAAATCTTACATATATTTTTCAATCAATCCCCATTTCAACTTCTCTTTATTTCTTATGACTAACAATAATTTTTCTTTATAATTTTTCTTTTTCTTTTCCATTTCTAAGGTTGCTACAATCCTAAATTAATAGTAAGCAATTCCTGAAATTTTATGACATTCCTTGCTAATTAAGTATTAGAGAATAAATGACAAATAATTTTATGTCTTTTTATTTCTTTGCCTTCAAACAGTTCCTACACATATCTATTATCACCTCAGTCCTTTGAAATTTGAACAGCTTGGGCATATGATATTTTCCATTATTTTTAACTTTTCTTCAAAGACATTCTCTTCATCTTTAATATTTTAATCTTTCTTCTTCCCAAACTCCTTATATTCTTCCTTCACCTGTTTTCAAATTTCTGACTAAATGCCCTAAACTTTTTTTTAACCCTTGTACTTCAGTGTATTGTCTCATAGGTGGAAGATTGGTAAGGGTGGGCAATGGGGGTCAAGTGACTTGCCCAGGGTCACACAGCTGGGAAAGTGTCTGAGGCTGGGTTTGAACCTAGGACCTCCTGTCTCTAGGCCTGACTCTCACTCCACTGAGCTACCCAGCTGCCCTTGCCCTAAACTTTTAAATGATTTCTATTATCCCATTTAACTAATCATCAATTTTCCTGCTTCCTTTCAATACCAAACTTCAAGAATGTATGCTTTCTCCTTCCTATCTACCCATTCTCTTATAAATTATTGTCGATTCTTTTATTTGGATTCTTTTTAATTTATCCCTGAATATTCTGACTCTTCTCCCTACATAGGATATTCAATTGAATATTTCCTCAGCTCCTCCTGACTTCTTCCATATAATGGATAATGTTTATCACTCACTTGTTCCTGGAAAACTTTCTTTTGATTTCCAAAACACTGAACTATTTATCTTTCTATTTCTTTCATTGTTCATTTTCTATCTTTTCCATTTTCTCTTCTCTTCAATACATTTAGGCTTTTCCTTAAGTTTACATTCTCATCTCTTCATTATCCTTTTACAGTGCACACTTGTCCTTGGCAAGGCAAACTCATATACCCTCATGGCATAAATTTTTCATTCTGCAATCTCAGATCTTTAACTTGTGTCATGACTCCAAGTTGCATGCCACTTCATAATTCTTAGAGCATTTTCACTTTAATGTCTTACTATCTCTCCAACCTCAATATTTTTAAAACAAAACACATGATCTGCCCTTTTTACCTCAAAATTTCTCCTTTCAGCTAGTGAAATGATTCTTGTTTTAGTATTGAAAGTCAACCAATAACCTTACCACATTGGTGATCCTTTTCTCTTATTTATCTTCTATTAATACTTTGTTTCTGTGCTCATAAAATTATTCATTGGACAATGAATGTTGTTTCTGGTAAATATTCTTGATGTCAAATCTATCATTCATAATTGCCATGCATATTATGTTCTCCAATGTATTAATGAGTAATTTTGTTCCTTCTCTCCAGAATATTTCCAAATTAATATTCTTCATAACATTTTAAAAATTATATATTTCTACCAATATTTGCTTATTTACAGCTTATTGTGCCAAATCCTTACCTCTTCATAGGAGTTTGAACTCTTTACATACTGGCTTTCCCATCTTATTTTCCATTTTCCACACCAAATTTATTGACAGACACTGTCTCTGTACACACGAGCATCTTATTCATCATGCCCTATTCCCAAAATAAATTTTTTTTCTCTAGCTATGCAAAGCTCAAAAAGATATGAAAAAATCTATACTTATGAAAAGACTTACTCAGATGACTCCTCTGCATATTGATGATTATTCAAGTAATTGTCCAGCATTTGTTAAATATGTGCTATCATGAAACGTATTGATGCTATAAAGACAAAAATTAAAATTTCCTTACCTCAAGGAGCTTACATTCTTTTGAGTTCTCTAATATTCTGTCTTTAACCCAAAAATCATGCTGGATAGCACTCAAAATTCTTTTCTAATCCTTTCATGTACGTTTCTGTTGTACCCTAAACCTGAAAGTAAATTTCTTGGGTACAGAAGACATATGGTATGTCATTTTTTTTATTTCTCACATGGTATCTAGCACAAAGTAAATTCTCAATAAATAACTTTTAAAAATGTGTATTACAACATGATGGGCTAAAATGCACTTATACTGAGCTAAATAACGTTCTCTGCCTCTAATTCTGGTAATAGTTGGAAATAGATGAGATTTGTTTTTCTTTTATTTTTCTACTTAGTCTGCCCCAACATGGAAAAACAAAATCATTTCTGAGCAAAACATTAGCAACATGGAATAGTGAATGGAAGAGTATTTGTGAAAAAGTGATGAAAATTATAGAATGCATAACATGAACACTTTGAGAGAAAAAATTACTTCATTTCAATCATTATTTACATAATACCAAATAATCTCCTGTAGATAATAGATACTTAATAATTATTTGCTGACTTGAACTGAATTTTTTAAATAACTCCAAATAACCTGTGCTAGAAGTTATAATTGTTGCTTCTAAGCATATAGAAGAGTGATTTTATTCGGAACATGGTTCTCATGCTTACACATCTCCTACTCAGTCACGAAATAATTTTCTGAAACTATGAATGACCACATCACCTTTGTCTCTCCCTATACTTTATAAATCTCAGGAGAGCCCTTTCTCTAGGATCAAATATAAGCTATTCTTTTTTAGCACGTTAAAGCTCTTTACAACCTGACCCCATTCAAGCTTTTTCGATTTCTTATATTTCTCCTCTATATACTTAATAATCCAGCCATGTTAGTCTATTTTCTGCTCCTTACTTACCTCATCCCATTTCCCATCTCCTTCATTTTGCTTTGCTTCTCCTTCATGCTTATAATACTCTTCTTCCTCACATTCACATTTTTGGAGTCTCTGGTTTCTTTTAAGACTCAGCTTAATGACCAGCATCTATCTACATGAAGGCACTTCTACACCCCCTAGATACTGGTGACATCCTCTCCAATGTAAGCTTGCATATGCTTTATATGTGTTTTGCATATATCTATAAGTGTATTTTGGATGCATCTTTTATATATATATGTGTGTGTTCATTCTTTCACTAAAATGTAAACTTCTTGAGGCATGAGCTATTTTGTTTTTGTGCATGTTTTCTATCACCTAGGAAAGAATAGGTACTTAATGAGTGCTTGATGGATTGATTCTTCTCAACATGGGTACATTGGAAGAGAAGGAAAATTTGAAGTCAATATGGCAGGGACAATTAAAAATACAGTCATTACTGATAGAAAAGACTAATTAAAGTTGGATGTAAATTCACCAAATAATGCAATTTCTTTCTTTAATCATTTCTACAAAAATGTAATTTTTTACTTTTCTACTTTGTTATCCAAAAGAACATATAATTTTCCTAGGAATATCCTAGTTAATCAGTGCATTAAGCTCTGTTATCTTGCGTTCCATCAAGCATTAATCTCTATTAGCTGACATATTTAGGTTTCACTAGCATCATGGTCACTGAAGCTCATAATTATGACCTCAAAATACTGCTAGGCACTAAAATGGCCTATGAATCATCAAAGGAGTTTAAATTGTATTCAGCTCAGGTTTTGCAGCAAGTATATTTTATTCATCTGCTGTTTCTCTGAACATAGAATTGGTATAGGAGCAATACATAAGTATAAGTTATATAAAATACATGAAATATTTGTATATACAAATGAACTATGTCTCAGTTGTTTTCAGTCACATCCAACTCTCTGTGAACTTATTTGGGATTTCTTGGGAAACATATTGGAATGATTCATGATTTCTCATTCTAGTTCATTTTACAGATGAGGAAACTGAAGCAAATAGGTTTAAGTGACTTTCCCAAAGACATAGTTAAGAAGTGTTTTAGGCCAGATTTCAACTCAGGAAGATGTTTTCCAAAATCCAGGACTGGCATTCTATTTACTGAGTGACCTAACTGCCCCTATATGTGTGTATAAATATATATGAATGCAATTCTCTTCATTTTAATACTTGACTAACTAGAGACTTTATCAAATAAAATTTTAGTAATTATTTGTTCATAAGCATGGATACTATCTTTCACTGATGACAGAGCAGAGATGCACAAGTAGCATCAGAAGAGTAAACATGGACAGTCCTAACAGCTACTATCATAATCTTATTTATCATAACCACTTCATCAACCAATGTGATAGCACATTTAACTATTTTAATAGTTTCTTCTTTATTATTAGAATTATTTATTATACACATGTATATATAAATAAAGGATAGGATTCTCTCTTAAGATGATGAAGTAATTGATCACCTTTATACTTTTCTTTCTCTCAATACCTGAAATTGAAAACAATAAATATACCCTTACAAAATACTTTTTTAAAAAAATGAAAATAGTAAGAAGACAGAGGAATCAGTTTCTCCAAAAGCAATATAGGAAAAATAAGACATTAGGAGCTGCTAAGTAGCACAGTGGATAGAAGATTATACCTGAATTTGGGAGGACCTGAATTTGAATTTGACCTCAGACATTTCCTAGATGTATGACCCTGGTCAAGTCACTTAACCCTGATTGCCCAGTCCTTAAAAACTCTTCTGTCTTAGAATTTATTCTAAGATAAAAGGTAAGGGTTTAAAAGATTAGACCCTAGTATTTGCTGTACAGTTCAAGTTCCAGACCCAGTCTAGCTTTAACTTGTTTCATCCCTTCTCTTAAAGCACATCCTAGACTGATATATTATGAAATTTCTCTTCCTAGATCTAAATGGTCCCTGGCTGATATTTGCTTAGTTCCCATGAAATAAAGCTTTCACCATTCCATTCCATAGCTGGTTCAAGGATATGACTCAAATTCCAGAAATGAGGCTTCCCTTGAGTGACTCCTTAGTAATAGCCCCAAGTTCAACCAAGGTCTCTCATCTGATCAGAAGAAAAGTTCCATAATTTAAAACAGTTTTACATAGAACCAAAATGCTACATGGAAACCAAAAAGATTACTGATATCAGAACATTATAGACAGTACTCCCCAAACATCATTAGTCCTTACTTTGCCCAACAATGAAATAAGTTTGAAATAGAGGGAATCAATAATCCAAGATTTCATCAACCCTATATGACATAAAAGAGAAAGCAGTTATAATAAGACCCTGATAACAGATAGACTGAAAGCAATGAAAAATGAGCACATAGAAGAGAAAGATGAAGATAAAAAGAGTATAGAGGATGCATACCCAAGGATGTAAACTGTTTGATATTGAATTAGAAACACATGAATTTTAATATTATTCTGACTCTTACTATCTCAAGAATTTCATTTTCCTCATTTATGAAATAGTTTGATTCAATAATTTTAAAGCTCTTTTCTAGCTCTAAAGCGATAGTTTCATGATCCTGTGACTTTTTATATAGAACATTTCTACATCTTTTCCCGGGACTAATATTACATAAAATAAAATCCATATGATAAAAAGAAGAAAAAGAATAATACAGAAGAGCAGAACTAGAAAGATATATAATGATTCTTGGAAGCAGAAAAAACCTTGAACATGTCAGAAACCACTTTCTATAAGGATGATAGAGGTAACCAAAAGGAAAATACCAGAGTAAAACTTAATATTACAAAACTAGATTCTCAAATATATCCATTCTCAAACTTTTTGGTCTCTGGATACCATTATAGTATTAAAAATTATTGAGAATCACCCCAAATGTATTTTCCCCCATGAGTTTTATCTATTGATTTTTTTGAAGTTAAATGTTTTAGTATTACATACAATTTTGACATTGTAGTCTACTCTACTGATAGTGTCTTGGAAACTTCTGAGGATTCCTAGATCACAGGTTGAGAATTCTAAATTCTAAATTTTTGATGAGAGGTAAGAATTAGGAAGGAAAAAGAATCTCTGTGGATATAAGGATTATTAGGAAAGCTTAATTTACTATAAGTGAATGATATTAAACTTAAGAGAAAATTTGAGAGAGAAAAAGAGTATTTCACATTACCATTTCCTCTGATTTGACATAATGAAGTATAAATAAAAAAATAAAAAGAATACTGGTTGATGAAATATTGAGGTAATATATATTTTAAATGGTAATACCTATACTAATTTTTAGATATTTTCCTGTCACAATTAAATTGGAAAAGATCTTTTATAACACTTAGCAAAATGGCAACCCTATTAATTTGGAGAAGCAATAGGGCTAGCATTTCAGGTAATAATCCACATTAAATAAGAACTCTTACCATATCTGGGGAGAACTTAGGTTTAAACCAGAGCTTTAGTCTATTTGTCATAGTAATTAACTCTAAATAGATATATACTGTAAATATAAACTATAACCTCATAAATTTAAAAAATGAGGAAAAACAATACCTTTCATAATCTAGGTGATGAAGTAAGGGAATAAACAACTAAATAAAATGATAGTATTATTCAAGCCAAAATTAAGTGACTTGTGGAAAGATTGATATTGATATAATTAATAGAAATATGTAAGACCAAGTTTCATTTTACAATGGACACATTGTAAAAGCATATGAATAAATGTTTTCAAAAAAGGAAATAAAAATGACTAACAACAGAAGGAAAAAAATACCCCAAATAAGTATTAAAAGAAAATTTAACTAAAATAATCATAGTTTCACATACATATCCAGTTGGAAAATTTGATAAGAAAAGTGACAGTCATTGAGGGAAGAGGGCTATGAGAAAACAACAGATGAATGGCATGTAGGTAATCTGTTCAACGATCTGACTAATTTGAAAGGGAATTTAGAATCATGCAAGAAGTCAATAAGGTTACATACCTTTATGTAATCGTACCACTAGTAGTTAGGTATAGTACGGGCATTAATGACAAAAGAGGAGGTATTAATATATAATGAAATATTTATGATCTTACTTTTAAGGTAAGAAAAAAATGGAAATAAAGTGAGTGTCCTATAATGGATAATGCCTGAATAAATTCCAGTATCTAAATGTAATGGAAAATTATTGTTCTGCTTTAAAAAAAAAAAACTAGACTGAGAAATCCAGAGAATTATGAAAGACTGGGCCAATCAAGCCCCTTTCCTCCAGTTACTGCACTAAGACCTGCAATAGGACTTGGGTTGACTGTGGAAGGCTGTAGCCATGATGGTGCACCTTGGTACCACTGCATGAAGCTCAGGGCTCTGATGGCAGCTGGCAGGGAGGAACTGGGGAGGGATGCATCTGATTGGGTACCCTCAGCATCTCTGGTGGCTGTTGAAGATTTGGCCTCATGGCAAATTAGTTTAACAGATTAGCTCAACTAGTCTGATCCAGTATACTAACAGAAGAGAAAGAAGACTAAAGATTCCTTTTAAGGCATAACAGCTTAAATACTCAGGTCCAGTAATCAGAGAAGGGGCTGTACAATCCAGAAGGAGAGGAAAAAATATCAGTAAACAACAGCAGAAAAAGAAGGAAGCAGCATTTGAAAGCTTCTATGGAGATAAGGAACAAAGAAAAGAAGCAACAGAGGAAGACAGAATCCAAGGAACCTCACACAAAACCTCCCAAAATCAAATAAGACAGGTGAAGAACATTGGGAAAAGGAAATTAACAGCTAAAAAAAGCAAAATAGGACATCTGAAAACAGAGGCACATGAATTAAGAAAAGAAAAGGGTCTTTTAAAAGTCAAAATTGACCATTTGGAAAATGAGGCAAAAAAGTTAAAGGATGAATTGAATGACTTGAAAAGAAGAATAGATCAAAAAGAAAAAGATAATCAAAAGGTTACTGAAAAAATTCAGTTTTTAAAAATCAGAATTGGACAATTTGATGCTAATGACTTCATAAGACCTCAAGAAATTATAAAACAAAATCAAAAGAATGAAAATATAGAAGAAAATATGAAATACCTTGTTTAAAAAAAGCATCTGATCTAGAAAATAGATGCAGGAGAGATAATTTAAGAATTATTGAACTACCTGAAAGTCATGACCAAAAAAACCCCTAGACATTATAGGTAATTATCCAAGAAAAGTGCCCTGATATATTTAAACAAGAGGGTAAAATAGAGATTGAAAGAATCCACAGATCGCCTTCTGCATTAAATCACTAAATGACAGACAACTCCCAAGAACTTTATGGCAAATTTCAAGAGCTCCCAGACTAAGAATAAAATACTACAAGAAGCTAGAAAGAAACAATTCTGATATCACTAAGCTCCAATCAGGATCACACAGGATCTGGAAGCTTCCACATTGAAGACCCTTAGGGCTTGGAATATGATATTCTGGAAGGCAAGGAAATAGGGTTTACAATAAAAAAAATCACCTACCCATCAGAATTGGCAACATTCTTTCAGTGGAAAGTATATGAATTTAATAAAATAGAAGATTTCCAAGCATTCCTAAACAAAAGACCAAACTTAAACAGAAAAATTGAGGCCCACATACAAAATCCACAAGAAGCATAAAAAAGGTAAATAAGAAAGAAAAAAATTAAGGGCTTCAAAAAGATAAAATGGCTTATATTCCTATATAGAAATATGATATCTATAACTCTTTAAAATGTTATCATTATCATAATTTAAAGAAGTATTCCTAGAGGAGGATTAGTAAGCTGTTTAGGATGATATGTTTAAGAAAATAAACCTAGAGGTGGAAAAAAGGATAATACTAAGAGAAATTAGAAAAGAGAAGTAAAATGGAGTAAAATATATGATGTAAAGAAGTGTGGGGTCGGGGAAAGAGAAGACCATTACAATGGAAGGGTGGAAGAGGTTGGTTGCAGGTAATACTTAAACCATACTCTCATTGGAATTGGCTCAGAGAAAGAAGAACAGCCAGAGTCATTGAGGTGTAGAATTATATTTTACCCTATAGAAAAATAGAAGTGGAATGAGAAATGGAGTAGTGGGGAAGAGAATAATACAAGGGAAGGAGAGGTTAAGGGGTGAACAGAAGGCCCATAGTGAGAGGGGAATGAGAAGTGAGGGCGTGATAATGTAAGTAATACAAGAGAGGGGGAAAGGGGAAGACTGAATAAAAATGGAACACTCAAAAGAGAAAGGCTAAAGGTCATAATTAAAGATAAAAGTCAAAATCGAAGAGAATATACAGAAAGTAATCATAACTGTGAATGTGAATGGGATGAACTCCCCCATAAAACAGAAAAAGATAAACAGAGTGGATTAAAAACTAGAATCCTACCATATTCAGTTTACAAGAAACACATTTAAGGTAGGTAGACAAACAAAGTAATAGTAATAGTCTGGAACAAAATCTTTTGGATTTCAACTGAGAAAGAAGGCAAGAGTTGCAATCATGATCTTAGACAAAGCTAAAGTAAAAATTGATTTGATTAAAAGAGACAAGGAAGGGAATTACATCTTGATAAAAGGTATATTATGATGAAATAGTAAGGATGAAATATTAGTACTCTACATTTATGCACCAAATGGGATACCATTCAGATATTTAAAGAAACTAGAGGAGTTAATAAAAAAATAGATTATAAAACCATACCCCCCCAAAATAAAACTAAGACCTCAACTTTTCCCTATCAGAACTAGACAAATTGAACCAAAAGTTAAATAAGAAAAAAATAAGGGAAGTGAATAAAAATTTAGAAAAATTAGAGTTAATAGATATTTGGAGAAAATTGACTATGTATAAAAAGGAATATATCATCTTTTCAGCAGCACCTGGTAAACTCACAAAGATTGACCACATACTAGGGTATAAAAATGCAGATACATAAAAATGTATCACAAATGCAGAAAAGAAGACATAAAATTAAAAAAAAATATATTTTCAAAGAGGCAAACTTAAAAATAATTAAATTTTGATTAGAAACTAAATAATCTAATTCTCCAAATCTGTTTGGGCAAATAACTCTTATTTATAAGTTTCTTCTTTTCCTAGATTTTTATATATTGATCTCCTCCCTCTATGTTGATTTCACTGAAGAGAATAACAATGAGGAGACAACATATCAAAATACATGGGATATAGCCAAAGCAGGACTCAGGGGATAATTTATATTCTTGAGTGCCTATATCAACAAAATAGAGGGAGGAGATCAATAAATTGGGCACGAAATGTAAAAATCTAGGAAAAGAAGAAATCAAAAAACCCTAGATAAAAACTAAAATGAAAATCCTAAAAATCAAAGGAGAAATTAGTAAAATTGAAAATAAAAAAATTAATTGAACTCATAAATAAGAGTAGGAGCTGTTTCTTTGAAAAAAAACACAAATAAAATAAAGTATTTGTTAATCTAATTAAAAATTGAAAGGAAATCAAATTAACAGTATCAAAAATGATATGGGTCATCTCAACTCTAATGAAGAGGAAATAAATCAAATCAATAATTAAGAGACATTTTGCCCAATTATATGATAATAAATATGACAATTTAGGTGAAATGGATGAATATTGACAAAATATAAATTACCTAGATTAATGAAAGAGGAAATAGAATACTTAAATTATTCCATCTCAGAAAAGCAAGTTGAAGAAGACATTAAGGAACTCCCTAAAAATATCCCCTGGCACCAGATGGATTCATAAGTGAATTCTATCCAACATTCAAAGAACAACTAATCCTAATAGTATACAAACTATTTGACAAAATAAGCAAAGAAGGAGTTTTACCAAATTCTTTTCATATCACAAATATGGTACTGATTCTCAAGCTAGGATGACTAAAAACAGAAAAAGAAAACTACAGACAAATCTTCTTAATGAACATAGATGCAAAAATCTTAAATAAAACAGTAGCAAAGAGACTAAAGCAAGTAATCACAAAGATTATTCACAGAGACCAGTTGATAATTATACCAGGGATGCAAAGATGATTTAGGATTAGGAAAATCATCCAAATTGACCATTTCAAACATAATTGATCATATCAACAACCAAACTAACAGAAATCACATGACTATCTCAATAGATGCAGAAAAAGCCTTTGACAAAATACAAAACCCATTCCTATTGAAAACATCAGAAAGTATAGGAATAAATGGGTCTTTCCTAAAAACAATAAGCAGTCTATATTTTAAACCATCAGTAACTATATTCTGAAAGAGTGATAAGTTAGAAACCTCAATAAAATCAGGAATGAATCAAGGATGCCCATTATCACCATTGTTATTTAATATTGTACTAGAAATGATAGCAGTAGCAATTAGAAAAGAAAATAAAATTGAAGGAACTAAAATAGGCAATGAGGAAACGAAACTAAGAATCTTTGCAGATGATATGATAGTACACTTTGAGAATTCTTGAGAATCAACTAAAAAGCTAGTGGAAATAATAAATAACTTAAGCCAAGTTGCAGGATACAAATTAAACCCAAATAAATCATCAGGATTTCTATACATTTTCAAAAAAATCAATAGGAAGAGTTAGAGAACCTCCATTCAAAATTAGTCCACACAATACAAAACATTTGGGAATCTATTTGCTGAGATAAACACAAGAATTATATAAATATAACTACTGAACACTTTTCATACAAATAAAACTAGATCTAAACACTTGAAAAAACAATAATTGCTCATGGGTAGGATGAACTAATATAAACAAAAATGACTAATCTTCCTCAATTATTTACTTATTCAATGTCATAACTATCAAACTACTAAAAAATTAGAAAATAAAAGGAAATTCAATGGGAAGAACAAGAGATCAAGAATATCAAGAGAACTAATTAAAAAAAATATGAAGGATGGCAACATAGCAGTACCACATTTTAAATTGTACTATCCAGCAGTGATCATCAAAACAATTTGGAAGTGACTAAGAGACAGAAGGATGAATCAATGGAATAGAATTGGAGTAAATGACCCCAACAAGCTAGTGTTTGATAAACTCAATTATCCCAGATTTTGGCCCAAGAACCCAGTATCTGACAAAAAATTGTGGGAAAATTGGTAAATGATATTGGAAAAAATAGGTTTAGATCAATATCTCCTACACAATATCAAGATAAACTCAAAATCAGTAAAAGACGAACATAAAGAGGGAATTTATAAGTAAATTAAGTGAACATAGAATAGTATACCTGTCAGATCTATGTCAAAGTGAAGAATTTAAAACCAAAAAGAGATGGAGACCATTACAAGATGTAAAAAGAATAAATTTGATGATATTAAACTAAAAAGGTTTTATACAAACAAAACCAATGTAACCAAAATTAGAGGGGAAGCAACAAATCTGGAAAAAAATTTACAACAAAATTCTTTGACAGAGGTCTAATTTCCCAAATATATAAGGAACTATGTCAAATATACAAGAAATCAAGCCATTCTACAATTGACAAAAGATCAGGAGATTTGAACAGGCAGTTTTCAGATGAAGAAATCAAAGCTATCAATAAGCACATGAAAAAGTGTTCTAAATCCCTACTGATTAGATAAATGTAAATCAAAACAACTCTGAGGTACTACCTAACAACTAGAAGATTGGCCGATATAACAGAATGGAAAGTAATACATGTTGGAGGAGATTTGGCAAAGTTGGAATGCATTGCTGTTGGAATTATGAATGAATCCAACCATTCTGAAAGGCAATTTGGAATTATGTCCTAAGGACCTTAAAAAAGAAAAAAAATGTTTGTACAAAAATATTTATAGCCATACTCCTTGTGGTAGCAAAAAACTGGAAAATGAGAGATTCTCTCTCAACTGGGCAATGGCAATGAAAAAATTATGATATGATGGTGTTGGAATACTATTGTGCTAAAAGGAATGATGAACTGCTTGATTTCTGTAGAAGTGGAAAGAAATCCATGAACTGATTCAGAGTGAAATGAGAACCTGGAATACAATGTACACAGTAACTGAAATATTGTGGGACAATCAAATGTAATTTACTTTGCTACCAATAACAATGCAATGATCCAGGACAATCCTGAAGGACTTATGAGAAAAAATGCTATCCACATCAAGAGAAAGAATTTTGAGAGTAGAAATGCAGAAGAAAATCATATGACCTATCATTTGTTTATATGGGTATATGATTTGAGGTTTTGGTTTTAAAAGATTATTCTATTACAAAAATAAATAATAGTGAAATAGGTTTTTGAATGATAATACAAGTATAACCAAGTAGAATTCCTTGTCACTTCTGGAAGGTGGAAGGGAAGAGGGGAAGAAGAAAACATGAATCATGTAACCATGGAAAAATACTTTAAAATATATATTTTTAAAATTATGCTGAACTGTCATTGCAATTACCAATGATGATCCTAGAGAAAGGAAAATGAGGTAGCATATCTTCCTTTCTTAGTAGATAGATAGAGAAGTAGAGCTAAAGCATAATGTTGTACAAACATCCTGTCAATTGCTAATATTGTGGCTGTTTGTCCACTAAGTTTTTGTCAAAATGGAGAAATTAATAGGAGAATACATTAGGAAATGATTGTGGTATGAAAAAGAGATTTGAATTATAGTAATGACTTAGGACAAAAAGACTGATGAGTTATCTGAACTTATGATGTAAATCTGTATGACTGATGGAGCCATGTAACTTTCAATATATTTTTAAAATGTCTGATCAAATTGAAATCCTTAAAGTGATTAGATGCAATTTAATTATAGTAACTGAAAGCTTATTTGTTCTGAAATTTGCAGTGTTTTTTAAAGCATATCTGCAACCTATTTTCTGCCTTTTTGCCTTTTTAATCAACATAGCTTTCATTTCCCCAAGATTTACAGATTCATAGATTCTTGGACATGGAAGAGACCTCAGAGATCATCTAGTCCAACCTCCTCATTTTAGGAATGAGGAAACTGAAACATAATAATTAGCCAGACTATTTTCAATCAACCTTTAAAACTATTTTCAATAAGGCACCATAATATTCATCACTTTTATTTTGTTTTTAATGGAAAGTATATTGTGTTTTAATAAAAAGAGCTGGGATACAACAAACTAGTTAATTATTAAGTTAGAAAAATGTAGGCCATATTGACTCAGAACCTGGAAAAGTAGTACTGTCTAATGTTTGTGTAACATTTTTCTTCAAAGAGTTTTTGAAAACTCACATTATTTTGGCTTGCATTTTTTTTGGCTATCAAAGCTATTTACATGTGTTAAATATGAATATATTTACTTTTTCTAGAAATGAAAATAAATTACCAAAACATTTTCTGCTAATTTATTAAAAATCCCATAGTTCTTTTTTGTTTTCCACATTTTAATTTTTAAACCCTTACTATCCATTTTAGAATCAATAATTTGTATTGGTTCTAAGGCAGAAGACCAGTAAGGCATACCCAATAGGGGTTAAGGAACTTGCCTAGGGTCACACAGCTAGGAAATATCTTGAGGCCAGATTTGAACCCAGGACTCTCCATCTCTGGGTCTGCCTCTTAATCCTGAGCCACTTAGGTGCCCCCTCTGATTTCATTGGTATAAGAAATTCCCAGTGAGGAAAATGTATCAACCACTGAAGCCAAGTACCTTCCCTGCAACTCATAGTATTAAAGAGCTGAATAGGAATAAGCAAAGTTTAAGTGATTTGTTCATTCATAGATCTAATGTGTATCAGGAACAGAATTTGAATTGAAATCTTCCTGACTTCAAATCCAACTCTACCCACTACATAAATTGTCTTTCATCAGGGAAGACATAGACAGACATCCATATATATATATATATGCATGTACAAATTAGATGTAAAGTAGAGACAAAAGAATTTGCTTTTTGTGCTTCATTTTTGGGAGAATAGAAATAGTTGTAGCTGAAAAGGACTTTGTATAGAATCTTGAGCTGAATCTTGCAGTAAACTAGGTATTAAAGATGACAATAAAGAATGAGTGCATGGGAGATTGGATATCAGATACAAGAAATAATAAAAAGCCTTGTTTGGCTTGCCTGGAGAATGAATGAAAGAAAGCTTTACAATAAAGCTTATAAATACAGGTCAGGGTCAGGTGATAAAGGTCTTTAAATGTCAGAGGAATTACATTTGATAGTAGAGGTTTCAGATCAAATGATCTATGGCAGAAGGCATTGTTATGTTATGTTATGTTATGTTATGTTATGTTATGTTATGTTATGTTATGTTATGTTATATTATGTTATGCCTTCTGTTATCCAGGTTGTCTGTGTTGGCCAGGCTTTCTTGTGATTTTTCTTGTCCAATATTCTCCAGGATATGACCAATTTCAAAAATACCTTAACTTGCTAGTAGTTTTATAATCCTTTTGGGTCACCAAAAGGTATGCCACATTGTTGTTTCAGTAGCAGTATAATTTTTACCCAATCCTTTATATAGGTTCTATTTCTCTTGCCCTAGGTCTTTTATTATGACTTGAACTATCAGTTTGTTATGCAAAAATGTTCCTCATGATATCTTCTTGATCCTATTTCCATTTTCTGATATTTCTTTATGATCATTTTAATGCTCTCATGTTCAAGTCCACCAATTTATATTTTACAGGTTTTAATTTCCTTTGATATTTCTCACTATAATACTTTTATGATTTTCTTTTCAAAGTTTATTCCATTTCTTTGTCTGAAAATTTGTTGGTAGACAATATTCTCTTAACAATAGGGAGATTAAATTTGAAACTAATCTTGAATGTTCATCTGCTTTTATAAAGATGAAACTCAAGTATATTAACAAGACTATATTGATGATGTTCAGGTCTTCTTGAGATGCTTTGACATGTCTTGTAGATACATGTGTTCTTTATAAAGAAGACTAAATTCTGTATTGGGGAAAACCATACAAAAGCAAGGTACTAAACAGTCAAAAGTCAATCTTCCATTCAGATGTTACCTAACGACTACAAAATTGCCTTTTCTGAAGTTATTATTCCCACTAGCCCATTCCCATGACCGATGACGACCTTTCTTATTATTTTCTTGCTATACTTCTAATTCATTCTTTTATTTGAAAAATGCCATTATATACCTATGCCTCTAAATGAAGAACACTCTTGCAAATACTTATATTAAGAAGTCAACAAAATAAGAGAAGTGGGAGTACATAGCATTAAATAAGATTTTTCAAGGATCAAGAAAGAGCAAGGAAAGAAGAAAGTAGCATTGATGTTATTATTCAGGGAATCCCATCTGTGTTTTCTTCCAGCCACTACATCAATGGATAACCTTGGCTGATATTGCCTTGTGAGAATTCTTATCAACTTCATTCATAGCCACAGAGAAAAATGCTTAGCTGAACAAAGAAGTAAGGGTCACTTGAAGTCCATGAGACCTAGAATACCCAAATGGGGAGGATTGGATTGGAAGAGGAGACAACATCTGGATCTATGTTGTCATTTAGCTATGCATGAGGAAGAAGCTGAGATAGCCAAGTTACCTTGGTTCATAACTTCCCTAAACATTAACTTTGAATGGAGAAACACTGGAGAATTCTGCTCCTCTGAGGAGAGATTAAAAGGGTAGAGTCTAGTGCTATGAAATACGTTTAGAAACATCAGGGTTCGGTGAATGATTAAATTTTAGTTAAGAATTGCTTTGTTTTGGGTGAAATTACAAAGAGTGTATAGACCACTATGCTAATATATACTTCTTCCTTCATTTTGCTAAATTTTTTTCAATGGTCATGTGGAGATTAAAATTAATATTTAAGAACTAAGTATTATATTTTACAAAGTTTATTAATAATAACTTGAATAAGAAAACTATCTAAAACAGCCCTCTCAGGAGAGCAAAAAAGAAAGAGGGAGGAGTCACAGCAAACTATATACAAACATGATTACTGCAAACTTGGAGAAAGGGGAAAGCATTCTGGGTAATACAGAAAGGAAGTTTGGATAATGTAGTTTTAGGGATTCAAGATATTTCTAACTATACGGTCATTAGTAACATAACTGTATATGGTCAAAATATATTAATATGGTGATTTCTATTATGGCATTTCCACATGATAGGTCCCATTGTTTAGAAATAGTTATGAAGGAAAGAATACCAACTCCTTCCAGTAGGTAGGAGCTCAAGTCCAGAGTTTAATTAGATAAAATTGAGTAGATCAAAGTCCTTGACTAACCAACCTCCCATCTACCTATTCCTCTATTTCCTGCTGCACATTTCCCTTGAGGGAAGGTGGTGAAGGACCTGCTATGTCTTCCATATCCCACTGCCTGGAAGACTACCCACCTCTGCTGCCCCTTCCTCATCTTCAGTCCTTACATAAGAAAAGGAGTGATCTTCCATCTGCTCATCTGAAACTGGATCTTCCATCTCCTGTTGGGTATATCCTATGAGGAAAAGTTACCAGGGAGTGTTTGTGACCTCCAGCTGTACCAGCTTGAGGTAATTTTCCAACTTCTGTGTATGCAAGCCTAATCTCTGACCTCTCCATCTGCTGTGATGAGGAGACCTGCTGAATGTGAAGAGGAGCAACCTTCCCTCTGCACATAGACCTTAAATCTACTATCTCATGATTCCTCTAAGGAAAGAAGAGGTAAGTTAGTGGAAAGTGGCAGTGACATGAAGTTTCACTTCCATCACCTGCCATCCTGGCTCCTGCCTACTCTCTAGTCTTTGGTGGGGAGAAGATAAGTGAAATAAGGTGTCCCATCTGCCTGTCTGCCTTCTAAGCCATATACCAGTGCATTCTTCCTGATCTCCAGGCTTTTCTAGGAATAGGAATAGCATCTTCTACTTGATGATGTACATACACACAGTCATACCTTACACATCCTGATGATAATGAACTCCTTCAAGTCAACATCCATACCCTGGTCCTCATGGCCCCACCACCCACATCCTTATTCCTGTATAAGTCATCCAACTTCAAAATCCACACCCAACAATACCAAACTATTCTACAGTGCCTTCTGAATACCTGCTCCATAGGCAGCCTAATAGACTTGACTTCATCTTACATCTTTTCCTTTCCCAGTGCTTTTGTCTTGTAGCAGTCACTGTGACCTGGATCCCCTCTGATGAAGAAAGTTCCCTGGCCATTCTTTCCAATATTGACTCCAGTTTCACCCATTCCATTCAGTTCACTGGTCAAAGCCTGAGAGTTGGAATCCTCTTTTATCCTCCTTGTCATTCATTACCTTATCATTTGGTGATATCTCTTCTTTTGAGGTCCATAGAATTCACAGCCTTCATACAGTCAAAAATCTTGGTGGCCGTTCTGTACAGTCCTCCAGGTCATTTGTCTTCCTCAAAGAGTTCACTGATAATTCCGATCTTTATATTAGGAAATTACATATATAATATATTCTCCCTCAAGCACTCTAACCATTCAGTGTCATAACCTTTTTATGACTCTTTTTATGACCTAATTCTCCACCCCACCTCATTCACAATGATTCTTATATTCTTGATCTTCCTATTATTCATAAATGTACTATTTATATGCTCAAGAATTCTGAAATTCCCTTATTTGACCTTATTAAGTGTTCTAGCTCTCTCTTTGTCTTTCTTTACCAAGCCGTACTTCTTATCCAGAACATGACCTCCAATTATCCCTCAGTTCTCTGACAGGTCATCACACCTGTAGTAGCCACCACCCTCTCTTCCTTTCCCCATATTGATCCTTTAATGAACCAGTTCAATACTACAATAGATTTTTCTTTTTAGTCTTTTTTGCCCTTATCATATTATGGATGATGTGCTGTCATGCCTGAACTTTGGAACCACACCTCCCCATCCTGGTACTGCTGCTCTGTCTTGTGTAGCCTTTGCTTCTGCAGACATGCTGCTAAACAAATCTGGAAAAAATCACCCTTCCAGTTATAACTAGGTCCAATATAAATTTATTATATGATTTCAGCATATCTCTTAATGAAATCAGACAATCTTTATATACCTCCATTACCAACTCCCTGTTTTACTGTCCAATGGCTCTTCCAAAAGCTTTCACACTTTTTTTTTATTAAACTCTTACCTTCTGTCTTAGAATAAATTCTGTATATTGGTTCCAAGGCAGAAGAGTGGTAAGTGATAGGCAATGGGGGCTAAGTGACTTGCCCAGGGTCACACAGTTGGGAAGTGTCTGAGACCAGATTTGAACCTAGGACCTCCCATTTCTAGGCCTGACTCTCTATCCACTGAACCACCCATCTGCCCCCATAAAATCTTTCATCCTTTCTAAAACCTCCCTTGGCTTCCTTTCTCCCCACACTGTCATCTGAAAACTTCACCTTATAATACTCTAAATACTGGGACCATTCTTTGTGAACTCCCTTTTCCCTATTCCTTATCTCAAATCCCTCAAATGCCTTCTGCTACTATGTCTTCCTTCACTCCTGACTCACATGATGAAATGACCTTACTTACTACCAAGGTTAACTCCTCTGGCTGTGCAAGTGCTCAATTTCCATCTTATTACCTCAGTGTTCCTTCTTTGTCATTCACTATATATATATATATATATATATATATATATGT
>NC_058134.1:135268984-135280251 GCF_016433145.1 Gracilinanus agilis | reverse complement strand
AAGATATATGTGTATATATATATATATATATATATATAATTTTTTTAAATTTCTTCCTGTCTATTGGATCATTCCTTACTGCCTATAAACATTTCCATCCCTTCTCCCACTATCATCATATATTTTTTATGGTCTGTGGCAAATTTACTTGAGAAGTCCATCTAAGGAAGTACTTCTGCTTCCTCCTCTCTTGACACTCTTTTTATTTTAACTCACTACAATCTGGCTTGACTTTGTCTTTCTACCAAAACTGTTTTCTCCAAAGTTACCAATGAGCTGCTAATATCCAAATTCAGTTATTTTTCTTAGACTTAACTCTTCTTGACCTTTTCTTCACCTTTTGGTACTTGATCACTCTTCTTGATCTTTTCTTCACCTTTTGGTACTTGATCACTTTTCTTGATCTTTTTTCCTCTATGGGTTTTTGGGACACCATTCTTTCCTGGTACTTCTACTTATCTGATCATTCTTTATCAGTATCTTTTGTTGGATCCTCATTTCTGGTTCCTCTTCTCTTTCCCCTCTATACTACTTCATTTGGAAATCTCATCAACTCAAATGGATTTAATAATCATCTGTATGATGATGGTCCCCCTCCTGGCTCTTGTCTTGGTAATCAGGTGATACAGTGGCTAGAATATCAGACCTTTAGTCAGGAGGATTCATCCTCTTGAATTCAAATTTGGCCTCTAATACTTACTAGCTATGTAATCCTGCAAAGTAATTTAGGCCTGTTTGCCTCAGTTCCTCCTATCTTAAATGAATTGGAAAACGATATTGCAAAACACTCCAGTATCTTTGCAAATAAATGGGCTCATGAAAACCACTGAACAACAATGCAGCTGATTCTTAAATCTACTTATCCTGGCATCACTGATCTGCTTCACTTCTACAAGTGCCTTTCAGACATCTCAAACTACATATCTATTAGATATCTTAAATTCGACATGTCCAAAATTGATTTTAGTATTTTACCACTGAACTCCTGTTTCCAAACTTCCTATTAGTGTCACAAGCACCACAATCCTCCTATTCCTCCAGGCTCACAACATACATGTCATCTTCAACCCTACAGAATTTTTCAATCACCATATCTAATCTGTTGCCCAAAACTGTTGATTTCACCTTTGAAACATATCTTAAATTCTCCGTTTTTTTCTTTGATACTATTACCATCTTGTTACCTTGGTAGTACCACAGGCCGTTATCACATGATGCTTAGACTATTGCAATGCTTCCTGATGAGTCTGCCTGCCACAAGCCTCTACCCACACCATTCTATCCACTATTCAACCAAAGTCACTTTCCTAAATTGCAATTTGGACCCTGTCACTCCACCTCCAACTTGATAACATCCCATGTTTCTCGATCACTTCCAGGATCAAATACAAAATCACCTGTTTAATTTTCAAAGTAATCTATAGATTAATCCTAATTTTCTTATATCTTACTCTCTGCCATATGTTCTTTGATCCAATGAACCTGGCCTCTTTCCCATTCCACAAATAAGAAACTCTATCGCCTAGCCCTGGTCATTTTCTCTGGTTGTCTGCTATGCCTGAAATCCTCTCCCTTTTGTAGGATCCATATTTTTGAGAGGGGTTCAAGCTGCAGAGAGGGGTTCAAGTTGCATCACAGAATTCCATAGTGCCCCCCCAGAACAACTTGAACCCCTCTCAGAAATATAGATCCCACACTTTTCATCTATGCCTCCTGTTTTCCTTTAATGTATTTGATAAATTTAACAGATTTATGTCTTATTTACATAGTTCTGATTAATTGATTCAATCAAAATGTCTTCTGATTTAACAAAAATAATTACTTTTTAAGAGAATTGAATATCAATGGAAGTCCATTGTCAGATTTTTTAAATATTTGCCAGGATAGTTACTTTTCTGCATGTCAAGATTTTAATATCTGATTCTTCCATGCCTCTTTCTAAGGGTGGTTTCCAAAAGCATACTATATTACTTTTGAAATTGTATGCGCTGACCATCCTTGTGTGAAGAATATAGTAGTATAGGATTTCTCCCTATGTATCAAATACCATTATAGCTATTCATCACTGATATCTGTATAACTTTCCACCCCAAAATAATTTATTCCCATGGTAATTAGTAACCAATGAAGGAACAATAAACAACAGAGTTTCTCTTCATAAAACTAGATACAATTCTCATACACACGCAAGTCCTGCATTTTCTAGTGGACTCTTAATTGTACTATGTCTTGTAATAAGCGCTTCACCGAAGACTTCTCAATGTTACCTCCATTCAAAGAAAAGATTTCTATAAAACCAATGAGACCATTTTTTTTGTTTTAAAGTGAAATTCAATTTAAGTGATTTAATGATGTCCGACCTACCCTAAGCTTCTTGCTGCTCAAAAACTATCAGAAGTCATTCAACAGGAAAATAAAAGGAATTAAAAAAAGAAAGGAAAATACCATCATTTTGTACTTCAGCAAAATATGTACTTCAACAAAAAATTTCCCAGAGGAAAGTAAGAATGCAGAGTAACAGAGGTACTAAGTGATTAAGGCTGGATTTAAACTCAAGTTTTCTTGACTCCAAACTCACTGTTCTACCTGGTTGGGAATAATAATGCCAGAGTTGTGAGGAACAAATGATATAATAATAATAACGCAGTTATTACAGTTCCTGGCTCATATAATCATTATGTTAGCTGTTATTATTATCATTATTATAATTAATCACCCATTGTACCATGAAATGCTTAAGTACTAGAGACCTAATTACTAGATACTTCAGTACTATATGAGGAGTGAAATTTGGAAGAATTGGAGAGAAAAATCATTGTTATTCTGGCTTCTCTCTAGAGAGAACATATAGAGTTTTAAGTTTTCTTCATAGAAAAGTTTATGCAAGGAAAGACTTTCTGAAGATGTTGAGGGGAAGGAATCTCATTGTTTAATCATACACCTGTTTCTAACTTAGCACACAGAAACAGAAGCAAACATGATAGGTTTGGGAGATCACTCTATTTCCATGCATTTGGAATTGGAGTTCTTGGCTATCTCACTTATCCTCTGAAGAGAGGTTTTGGTTAACATGATTTGACTAGCCTAGAACATGCCATCTTTTATACGCTCCTTGCAATGTTTTAATGATTCAGCTAAACTGACTTGCTTGTCTTCTTGTTGGCTAGGGAATGGGGTTGGCTCGAGGTCATTCTGGACTCTAATTAGACTAATAATGAACTCAACATTTATATCAGAAAAATTTGGTCAGTAATCAAGATAAGTTCAGATAAATAAAATAGTTTTCTTATGTTAATTGTGAACTAGATGGACCACCAATATTTTCAGGTTATTTTGTTTAGAGGAAGTTGATGACCAAGGAACCAATGATGCGAAATAGAAAACAGATAACTGAAATCAAACAAATAAAAAAAACAGCTGAAATCCAGAGAGGTACAGTGATTTCCCTACATTCACACAGATACTCGGTAGCATAGTTGTGCACCTCTTAATCTTCTGTATCAAGGGGACTCAACTGTACCATTTGTTACCTGTATGACCTCAAGCAAATTACTTTATTGCTCTCTGGCTCAATTTTCTCATTTGAAAAATGAGAATTGTTGGAATTGATGATTTCTAATGTCCTTTCCGGCTCTAGGTATATGATTTTTCTTACCAAGATTTAATGATTTAGTTTTTGCTATTGAGCAATCAATTAAATGGTTCCTCAATATTTCTTCTGTATATTGATCATTAATTGATATTCCTAGTATTGAAAATAGGTTATCATCTTGTCTTCTGAATTTTGTAAAAATATAAAATAATAATATTTTATAGCTTAAAGTCTTTATATAGGACTATCTTCACCAGGATTGCAAACCTTTATTTCTGTATCTTAGTAAACTGTGGGACATAACAATTGTCTTGCTATTAAAATAAATAATAAACTGGAAACATGGGATTTGAATTCAGATTTTCCTACATTCCCAGCAGGCCAGATACTATAGCAAACTTCTACATTGTATGCTGCTGCTGCTTCTTTTTTAAATTTTCATCTTATTAATGATATCAACTATCATTCCAAGGCAAAGAAGCAGTAAGGACAACACAATTTGGATTAAATAACTTACCCTCAGTCAAATGACTAGGAAGTGTCTGAGGTCATATTTGAACCTAAGACTTCCCATCTCTAGGCCTTTTTCTTTATCTACTGATACACCTACATGTTCCTTTATATTATTCTTAAAAAACTGGCAATCCATTTCTCATGACTTTAAGAACTAAAATATTCCTTTGACCAACTCCATTAACCTTGAAAGAGAATGGCTATTGGGATAGAGGGGAAAAAAGAAGCTCATTCATCCTTTAAGTGGCCCTCTGGTACATGTAGAGGTGAGGCATAAAACTAATACCAGTTTTAAGATGAAGTCATTTCTTATTCAGAAATCAGAAAATCAAAGTCTATATCAGAAAAAGGTATTATACTTCAAAAGATAATACATTAAATTACATTATTACATATATGTATTTCTAAGTATTTTAACTATCTTATCTGTTCCTTTACTTTTCTGATTATATTGACTTGTGATAAAATGTTACATACTTCTTTTATTAAATATAAATCACAATTAATCATTAATGTAATTTGTTTAGGTAATATTTCTTTTGTTTTAATTAAATTCATTTTCCCCAATTACATGAAAAATAGTATTTAAAGAATTTTGAGACTGAGATTCTCTCCCTCTTTTCCTCATTCTACAATCTGATACAGATTTGGCATGTGCAATCATGTAAAACATTTTTTCCATCTTAATCATTTTGTGGAAAGAAACAAATAAAAAATTAAGAAAGTGGAAAAGGTTGCTGTTGTCTGAATTTAGACTCCATCAATTGTTTCTTTGAAAGAAAATGGCATTTTTTTCATGAGCCCTTTGAGATTTTTTGGAACATTATATTGCTGAGAATACCTAGATTATTCATTACAATTCATTACAATTCATTACAATATTATTGCCATAGTATACAATGTTCTCCTGGTTCAATTTACTTCACTTTGGTTCAGTTTATATGAGGCTTTCTAAGTTTTTCTGAGTTCCTTCTGCTCATCACAGTACAATAGTATTCCATTACAATCATAAACTATTACTTACTCAAAGAATCCACAATTGATGAGTATCCCCTCACTTTATAAACCATTAACCCACAAAAAAACTGCTTTAAATATTATTTTACACATAAGTCCTTTCCCTTTTTATTTTTTATTTCTTTGGGAACAAACCTACCAATGGTATTGCTGCCTCAAAGAGTATATATTGTTTTATAGCCTTTTGGGCATAGGTCCAAATTGCTCTCCAGAATGGTTGAATCAGTTCACAACTCACCCAATAGTGCATTAGTGTCCCAATTTCCCTGCATCCTTTCCAAGTTTTGAGATTTTATTTTCTTCTGTTATAAAAGCCAAACTGATAGAGGTAATGTGTTACTTCAGAATTGTTTTAATTTGTGTTTCTGTAATTTATAGTGATTTAAAACTTTTTTCACATGACTATAGAGAATTTTAATTACTTTGAGAAATGCATGTTGATATCCTCTGTCTATTACATTGGGGATAACTTGTATTATTATATTCTTGACCCATTTCTCTATGTATTTGAGAAATGAGGCCTTTATTAAAGAGGCTTGTGAAATATTTTTCACCATTATGATTACAGTGCATTTATTATTCTCCATCCAATTTTCCTCCCACTTTAACCTTTTCTCTCTTCTTTCATTCTGTCCATTCTCAAAAGCATTTAGCTTCTTTTCATCACACCATCAAATTTAACTTTTCCTCTCAGTAACTCCCTTCTCTTTTCCCGTTCCCCGTCTCCTTTCCTATAGGATAAGAAATATTTTTTTATAGCCAATTGTTTGTGTATGTTCTTTTCTCTGTGAGCCAATTCTTATGAGTGTAAGATTGAAATGATCCTTCCTCACATCCCCCACCTTTTCCTCCACTGTAAAATCTCTTTCATGCCTCTTTTATGTGTAATAATTTACCCTACTTTATTTATCCCCCTTTCCTCCAAATGCATTCCTTTTTCTCACACCTTTATTTAGTTATTTTAGATATCCCTTCATACTCAACTCTCAACCTTGCCCTATATTCTTGTATAGTACTCCTAACTGCTCTAATAATGATAAAGTTTCTGGCACTTGCAAAAATCATCTTCTCACATAGATATATCAACATTTTAATATTTCTGAAAATTCTGGATATTGGCCATAATATTCCTTGGAATCTCTTTCAGTAGATCAACAGTAAATTCTTTCGATTTTTATTGTACTCTATGGTTCTAGAATATCAGGGTAGTTTTCCTTGGAAATTTCTTGAAAGATAGTATTTAAGCTTTTTTTTAAAAAATCATAACTTTCAGGTAGTCCAATAATTTTTAGATTTTCTTTCCTAGTTTGATTTTCCAGACCTGTTGTATTTCCAGTGAAATTTTTAACATTTTTGTCTATATTTTCATTCTTTTGATTTTGTTTGATTGTTTCTTAGTGGCTCATAAAGTCATTACCTTCCATTTACTCAATTCTAATTTTTAAGAAATTATTTTCTTCATTAACATGTTATACCTCCCTTTTCAATTGGCCCAATCTACTTTTTAAAAAGGTCTTTTCTTCAATGTATTTTTGTGCCTCTTTTTTATGTATTTTCTTTATTTTTTAATTAAATAATTTTTATTTTTTTAGAAAAATTAACTTGGTTACATGATTCATGCTCTTACTTTCCCCTTCACCCTCCAAATCCCCCCATAGCTGATGTACATTTCCACTGGTTTTAACATGTGTCATTCATCAAGACCTATTTCCAAATTGTTGATAGTTGCATTGGTGTGGTAGTTTTAAGTCTACATCCCCAATCATGTCCACCTCAACCCATGTGTTCAAGCAGTTGCTTTTCTTCTGTGTTTCTGCTCCTGCAGTTCATCCTCTGAATGTGGGAAGCATCTTTTCAATAAATCCCTCAGAATTGTTCTAGGTCATTGCATTGCTGCTAGTACAGAAGTCCATTACATTCGATTTTACCACAGTGTGTTGGTCTCTGTGTACAATGTTCTTCTGGCTCTGCTCCTTTCACTCTGCATCAATTCATGGAGGTCTTTCCAGTTCACATGGAATTCCTCCAGTTTATTATTCCTTTGAGCACAATAGTATTCCATCACTAACATATACCACAATTTATTCAGCCATTCCCCAATTGAAGGGCATGTATTTTCTTTACCAAGCTGTTTACTCCTTTCCATGATTTTCCTGTATCACTCCAATTTCTTTATCCAATGTTTCTAATCTTTTTCTTATGATTTTTTAAAAAAAATCCTCTCTGAGATCCTCTTTTAATTATTTTTGGGCTGGAGTTCAATTCATTTTTACCTTGGAGGCTTTGAATACAGCAGTATTAAGTTTGTTGTCTTCTTCTGAATTTGTGTTTTAGTCTTCCCTGTTACCAATGTAACTTACAATGTTGTTTCTTTGGTTTGTTTTTTTTTTGCTTATTGTCTAGCCTTTTTCTCTTCTTCTCACTTAAAAATTGTTAATGTTTGATTCTGTGACCGTGGTAAAGGGATCACTGTTCGAAACTTCAGATTCTTTGCATAGCTACCTTCAGAGTTAGCTCTGAGGATCTATAAATTCTCATTTCTTCCACAGTGGTATGATCCAAGGAAAGGTGTGTTTAATATTATCCTGCTCTATTCTCTTCCCTGTGAGCAACCACAAGCATTTTTTCCATCATGGAACTGTGACTAGGGTCCCCTGCTGCCCTTTAACTGCAAGTACTAATATATGCTAGTTCTCCTCCTCACCCTAAGACCATGACCTAGCACCACAACTTGGATTTGTATATGAACAACACAACAATAATATTGCATCCGTAGTTAACAAAGGCACCCCTGTAATCCCTTTCTGAGGAGTTGTCTGATCCTGACCCCATTAAAGTCTATGGATGTGAGCTCCAGAATCCTTTATTGCCCATTAAGCTCCCCCAAGACATATTTCCATAGTGGGGCCTGCTTTGGCCTATTTATTTGTGTTCTATTTCCACCCTATTACAATAGAGCTTGCATGTTGTCTTTCTAAGTTGTTTTGCACAGAAAAAAATTATTCCATCCCTTCTTTTTGTGAGTTATGCTGCTCTAGAACTTGTTTTGAGGCTTCCTATTGTTTGGAGGAGATCTGTGTACTATTTTCACCATCTTGGCTTTGTCCCTGTGATATAACATTTCAAATCCAGTTTAGTGATTTATTCTGAAAATGCCCTCATACCAATAATAACCATGAAAAAAATTGAAAAAGATTAACTAGCTATATTGAAAATATGCTGAAGCATACTTCCTATCTGAAGATATGTATAGAGAAGAAAAATGTATCACCATATTGGAAGTTTGGCCTCTGAGCATCCTGCTACTTATTATTTGCAATGATATGTGAACATCTGTTTTTATTTTGTTATTTAGACAAAGTGACAGCAAGATATTATAAGATGACTATTTTTGTTTAACATTGGAAACAAATTACTAATGAGACTACTTGAAATCCTTAAACATTTATTTGTTTAACAAATGTGGTAAAAAATAAAAAAACAAAAACAAAAACAAACCTGAGAACTGAAATTTCAGAGGATCATAATTCTGAAGATGGAAGAAATCTTAGTGGAAATCTATTCTGTTACCCTAATTTTACAGGTAAAGAAACTGAGATCCAGAGATATTTATTGGTTTACTTTAGATCATATAGAAAGTAAGCAACCAAGGCAGTATTAGAATCCCCCTTTTCTGATTACAGAGTGATTGCATGATACAAGAGTATAGAGCCAGAAAAATCTAGTTTCAAGTGTTCTCTCCATTTTCTGAGTTGTAAGCAACCTGAAATCAGATTGTCTTGCTTTTGTCTTTATTCTATTTCTCAAGTGCTTAACATCAGCCTGGTACACATTATTAGATGGTCAACAAATGTTCATTGCTTTATTGATAGATTAGAACTACTTGCTATCACTAAGAAAATATTGTAGTTTTAAAATATCAGCTGTGTTGGTAGGGAACATATTGGAATATTTAAAGCATATTTTCCAAATATAATTTGGCCAACCCACCTTTGACTATCAAAATCTGTGGAAAGCTCAGTTTTTCAGCTGTAGCATCTTCCCAAAAAGTATTCTGGTGAAATATTTCAATGGACTGTCCATCACAGTGTATGTTATAAGCAGGAAATTCGACATTTTTTCACGAATATATTATGATGTTTATCTTTTTTGAGTAGCTGTAAAGCTCATGTCATTAAGATCTTATAGAGTTTTAAGCCTCAATGCATTTGATACAATGTTATCTGCAAATAAGTGCATCTTTAGAGCTGGGGCCCAGGGATTATGACATGTAAAGAATTAATATTAAGATTGTTCATCTCTTGAACTTTATTTTACATGCTATGAATATGATATGCTACTACGATCATGTTTGTATGCTTTTAATTAACAAGGAAAAGGCTAGAAAAAATTCTACTTCTAAAACTAGTCAAATAAACTGACACAAAAACATAAGAGCAAGAATCATTCATAATAGATATTGATCCAAAAAACCTGGAAAAAAACCTTTATGATGTAATACAAAGTGAAATGAGCAGAAGCAGGGATGACATTGAACTCGGTAAGGCCAATAAAGTATGATGATCAACCGAGAATGACAACTATTATCACCAATGCCCAACCCCATGGGATTCATGACAAAAAAAGGCTATCCACCACCCTAAAAGGAACTAACAAAGTCTGAGTGCAGATTGGAACATCCGATTTTTAACTTCATTTCCACCGTGAGTTGTTCTCTAGTGTAATGTGTCTTCTTTCACAACTTGATGAACAAAGAAATGTGTACTGTATGTCAACACATGTAAAACCTGTGTCACATTGTCTGACATGTAGGAGAAGGAGAGATGAGGATGAGGTGGAAAGGAGGGAGAGAAATTGGATTGAAAAATGTTAGAAAATAATTATTAAAAATTGTATTGATGTGTAATCTGAAAAAAAGAAAACTTGAAAAATAATAGATATGAAGAAGATATGAATTAGCTCTTCCCAAAAGACTAACAACTATAAACAATTTTATAAGAAAATTATGTAGGTCACTAAAAATTAGAAACATACAAATCAGTTCAATTTTGAGACCTCATTTTGTGCTTGAGACATTGTCAAATTTGAGGAAAATGGGTATAATCAGTGTTGGAGGGAGTATAGAATGCTGGGCACAATAATACGGCTCTTCTTTCCCACCTTCTTTCCTTTCTCTAAGGAGCTGGGTACCACAATCTGTAAATCTGCCTAAAATCTTCTGGCCCTCCTTTTATACCAGAGAAGAATTCTGATTTTTTTTCTTTTCCTTTTATATGATGCTTATAGTACTTTAAGTACATTTGAGTTCCAAAACTTTTAAAGATATGTCTCCATTTCTAGCTATTGGGTGTTATCTGCTGGCTTTCGTGTTTTTTAACTTTCTATTTATTTTAACTTTAATAAAGAAATTGTGTGTCTTTATGTCATTAAAATATATAGATGGTATACAATTCTCTAAACATATTTCCTATATTTATGTGTTTCTAAACTTTTTCTGTGCTGTCTGCTGGCCTTCACATATCATCTGCAACTTATGCAAAAAAAATCCTATTTAATTTCTCATGCAAAACTGTGATATATTGATGCTAGGATGGGCAAAATAATGATGTGGAAGGGATACCTGTATATTGTTAGTGGAGCTGTGAACTGGTTCATTCTGGAAAGCAATTTAGATTTTTTATTTTTAAAGTGACCAAAAATCGAGAAGATTTACAACAGGACTAAAGTGCTAGGAAAGTGCCTTGAGAAAGTGTCAGAGTGAAAGATTCTATATATACTAAAATAACCATAGCATTAATTCAGTAGAAACAAAATAAAATGGATGCCCATTGATTGGGGAATGGCTAAATTGAGATGTGTGCATATAATGAACGGTTACCAAAGAGGAAGTGATCTGATCTGCTACTTCACTGGCGTAGGGGACTTCTCTACAGGGAAGTTATGGTTTTATTGACTTACCTAGGAAACTGAGAAACCAAATGACTTGCCTATATAGTGTATATTATAGATGGGGTTTGGACTCAGGTCTTCCTGGATCTGAAGCCAGCTCACTAGTCACTATGACAAAATTGCTTCTCTTCATACCGTAAAAAAGGATAAAAATAAAAATAGAGAGACCTTGGGATATATATATATATATATACAT
>NC_058134.1:135255913-135265984 GCF_016433145.1 Gracilinanus agilis | reverse complement strand
ATATATATACATATATATATATGTAAATTGGTTCAAAAGGAAGTAAAATGGACCTTAGAAACATTATACAGAATGAGTATAATAATGCAAATGGAAAGAACAAGAACAAAATGAAATTGAAGATCATTTACCTCATGATAACTCTATCTACCTCAGGGTTGTTGTAAGGATAAACTGAGATAATATTTGTAAAGTGCTTTGCAAACTTTAAAGGATTCTGCAGATTCTATTACTTTAAAACTATTTACAAGGGATAACTCTCTGGATAGGGAAGGGGAACGGATATAAAGGGAAATGAAAATAATGTAAAAATGATATCAACAAAAATATAAAATTAAACTATGATAAGAAGGGCCAAAAAACGGAAGGCTTTTAGCAAATATGCTGTAAGTGCTGTCACAGATTGGCTGATTTGGATCCTAAACCTAAAAACTTAAGTAATTCCATCATGTTGCATTTATTGGTCAGAATTCCTCTAGGTTTCTTATTTTACCTTCTTCTAGATTTGAGAAATTTTGAATAGAGCCTATAGAGGTGAAAAGTAACTGTAAAGTAACAAAGAGAACAATGATATAAGAAAGATTTTGGGGAAAATACACTTTTTTACATGAGTATTTTGAGGAGGGGAACTTTCGTTTAATATACTGAAAAATTTTCTTTGAAAAAATGATTTTCTCTATTCCTCTGTGTTACTTTTGCCTTTATGAATGAGTAATAGAGACATAAAAAATTCTGAACTGTGATCTTCATTTTGGTTTAGAGAGCAGATCGTTGATTTCAAAAAGTACATCCTCTGACTATATGTCTTACTATATACTGTTTGTCTAAGGCACCTGCTAAATGTGATTTATTTACTGCTCTTGAGCAAAATGTTATTTTTACAACTCAGGATAATGCACTTAATTTATACAGCAACAAGGCATTTTCCCTTTAAGCCACCTTCATGAATATTCTATTTGTCATAGTAATTTAAAGTCTGATATTTAAATGAATACCTTTACTTTCTTAAAGCCTTCTATTTCTCCCATTTGAATTTGATCTCTGTTCATAATGTAGGGTCACTTTCCACTGTCCTTTGCACAATAAATATGAGGCACAATATATGCACTGACTGGCAACAGAACTTCATCTAGTTGTTCTTATCCCATTAATCTTTATATCATCTGTACCGAATGGAAATTTAAATGTTTTCTGCATTTCTCAAATGTGACTATATATAGATAGATGAAGTGACCTTTTCTGTGGTCTCACAAAATTAGAAGATCTAAAATATTGGATACAAGCTGTGGGACTTAAATTAATATCCAATATTCCAAGTATTAATTTTATAAAGTTTATTAATATTCACTTGAAGTAAAAGGAATAAAAAGGAAATAGAAGTAAAAAACGTAATTATTTAACAAAATTAAAACCATGTGACTATGTTCTCCTTGCCTGTTTAAAAAGCCCACTTCACCAAATCCCCGACAGGAAGACAAGAGAGCTAGAGGGGGCAGGGCTACCAAATTTATATCCTCCCTATGTCAGCACTTAACGAGGAGAGTGAGGTACTGGGAATTGTAGTTTTTTGGGTAACAGATTCTAATTATACAAATCACTTTGTTTGCTATACCATTGTTTACTTCATAATGGTACTACTGTTTTCCAAAGCCAAACTTAAAATCTTGAGATAAAAAAAAATGTATCACCAGTTAGTTTCTATTCTTTTCTATGTGTTAGAGCTACTCTGGGCTACTCTTCCAATTTATACTCACATTTTTGAGGTGGGTCCCCAAAGAACAGTTACTAAAGTGGGTTCTAGGCTTAGCCCCTTTTTAATTTTTAACACTAAAGTCCATGAGATTCCATTATTCTTCTTCTCATTAACAGTCAGTAGAGTCAATTAGTTTTCTGCAAATTCACATTTAAATGGTATAACAATAGGAAGAATTATTTAAATAATTACATAAACTCGGATGACACTCTCTTACAAATACACACCATGTCCATGAGGAGAATGGGAGCAAATTTACCATACAGTGTTAATATCAAATCTATAGGGAAAACGTGCTGCCAATGGCAATCCATAATTATAGATTCTATAGTCTAGAATTCTGAACCTGCCTTGCCTTTTCTCTATAGAATCCTTATGAGGTTCCTTAGTGGTGTTCTGTGCTTATGGATTTGCCCATGAGGCCTTGCTCCTCATGGGCCATGGTATCACTGCTTGACCACTTGCTCCACTGTTAGAATGAACGTTCTCTTCACAGGCAATTGCATATCTGCTAAATGGGTGACTCTGCTAAGAGGCAAAACTTGCTTGGCACAGAGCATGGAATGTAAGCTAGACAGACTGCTACACTGGATTCCCTAGGCATATTCCTCAACATATAACCTCTGCCTCTACCAGCTTTAAGCTCAGTAGAAATCCTTTGTTGAAGTAATATATTCATTAAGAAAGAACTTGAGTGCTTAGCCTAAAACCAGAAGAAGCCTTTCTAGTTCTTCTCCTTCAGGTCCTTCATTATGAGTTTTTCTACCTTCCAAAGTGTTGGTTGAGAGCAATATCATGTTGCCATTAGTATTTCTAAACAACTCCTTTAGGTGAAGAATTGGTTAATCTCAAGGAGAATTTACCTTATCTTATGTTGACTATTGTCAATGTGAAAAAAAAATAGAACGCAAAGCAATTATACTAGAACATATTTTTAATCAGAACAAGGGACACAATGCTCAAATGGCCACTACACACCACACAGAGCCACTGCTCTGTGAGCTCTGGGACCAGTCTCTGGGAAAGACACAAACAATGAGAATTTCCACCAAAATAAAAAAAAAAATTGAGGTTATATTTATACCTTAGGGAGTATAACTAAGAAGGAATAACTAATTATTAATAAGAGACTTGGGAAAGAGGTTGTAGCCAAAAGCTAGACTACCTGAGTGTGTTCCAGATACAATAAGAGAAACTAAGAAGAGAAAAAATACACATGGGCTTTTCTAGGGTACTTAATGAGTAATTGATGATTCATCGTTCAGTCAGGGACAAGGAGCAATTTGGGGTTTTATAGAACAAGGTTGTCACTTTCCAGAATTCTTTCCAACTTTCCAACTTTGTAAAGTAAGCTATAATTAGATATGAATATTTGTCCAATGATCACCAAACAATTCTGGGTTTAGGTATTCCCTATTTAAGCATAAAAACAAAATAAATAGGAAAATAATTAAAATTTTGCTAGTGGTATTTGTATATGTCACTTGGTCACTGGCTGAGGTAATCCATGCCCTATGGGCATATGCCTTCATTGTGTCTTCCTACCTTTTATATGGCAGTTTACTACTTAAATCCACACATCCTTTAGAAGAAAAAGAAATATCTAGTTGTATATGAAAGGAGCTCACCCTCTCTTAGGTATTAATGCAGCCTCAGTTTAATATGCCTTTGCATTTTATTGTCTTTGTAATTTGATCCTCATAAGCTGCACATTTACTGAATTCTGAAAGGAGTGCTTTGAGTTGTATATATATATATATATATATCCATATTTGCAAATATCTTGTTTTGTTGGATATATAATGCTATTTTATGAATTCTCTAAATAATACAAAATGTGGGGTTTTGAAAATTGGGGGATCCATTCCATAGCGAGGCTGAGGGATGTATGAGAAAGAAAACTAGACACATTCAGAGGAAGAACTGTGGGAGGAGAAATACAGAAGAAAAACAACTGCTTGAACACGAGCTTATGGGGATATTATTGGGGAAATAGTCACTAAATGATAACTCTAGTCCAACTATCAATAATATGGAATTAGGTCTCGATCAATGAATAAGAATGGATATTGTATTTTTTCTTTTTCTGTCTCTATTGAGATAATTATGTGATTTCTGTTACTTTGGTTATTGATATGGTGGTCATTTATGTGGATTGTTTTCCTAATATTAAACCATTCCTGCACTCCTGATATAAATTTCACTTGGTTATAGTGAATGATCTTTGCAGTATATTACTGTATTTCCTTGTTGGTATCTTATTTAAAAAATTTCCATCTATGTTCATTAATGAAATTGATCTATAATTTTCTTCCTGTTTTTGTTCTTCTGACCTAGGTAAGAGTATTATATTAGTTTCATAAAATATAATTTGGTAGGATTGCTTCTCTGTTTATTTTCCCAAATAGTTTATGCAGTACTGTGATTAATTGTTCTTTACATGTTTGATAGAATCCACTTGTGAAATTATCTTTCCCTGGGGATTTTTTCTTCAGGAGCTCATTACTGGCTTTTTCAATTTCTTTTTTCTGATGTGAATTCTATTTCTTATTTTGCTAATCTGGGCAATTGGTATTTTTGTAAACATGCATCGATTTCTCTTAGATTGTCAGATTTATTGGTTTGCAATTGGACAAAATAGATCCTAATGTTTGCTTTAATTTCCTCTTCATTGGAAGAGAGTTTGCCTTTTCATTTTTGATATTCATTATTTGATCTTCTTCTTTCTTTTTGTTAAACTGCATTAAGCAACACTTATTTTATTTGTTTTTTTTCCATAATATCAACTCCCAGTGTTATTTATTAGTTCAATGGTTCCCTTAGTTTCAATTTTCTTAATTTTTCCTTTAATTTTTAGGATTTCCAATTTAGTCTTTTAATGAAAATTTTAATGTGTTCTTTTTCTAGATATATTTAGTTGCATGCTCAATTCATTTAGCTTCATTGACTCTATTTTATTGATATAATCACTTAGAGATATAAATTTCCCCTAATTACTGCTTTGGATATATCCCATGAATTTTCATATGTTGTCTTCTCCACTGTCACTCACATTAATAAAATTATTCATTGATTCTATATATTGCTCTTTGATCCACCCTTTTTTAGCATTAGATTATTTAGTCTCCAATTAAATTTACTTATCTTTCCATAAAGAATTATTGATTATAATTTTATTGGATTATGATCTGAAAACGGTGCATTTATTATTTATGCTTTGCTACATTTGGTTATGAAGTTTTTATGCCATAATACCTGATCATTTTTGTGTAGGAGCCATGTACTACTGAAAAAGAAGGAATAGTCCTTTCTTTTGCCATTCAATTCTCTCTAATGATCTATTAGTTCTAAATTTTTCTACAATACTATTCACTTCCTTACTTTTTTATTTCTATTGTTTGGGGGTTTAATATATCTACATAGGAAAGGGGGAAGTTGAGGTCCCCACTAGTATAATTTTATTCTTTCTTCCTCTTTACTTAATATTTCCTTTAAAATTTTAGTTTATTAAAGTTTAAGGATTTCCTATCACCACCCTCATCCTCTCCTCCACTGTAATAATTTTTCATACCATCAAGTGCCTCAAACTGGGATCTATGCCCTCACCAAAAGCTTGGGCCACATCAATCAGGTTGCACATGAGAGTTGGATGTTGGATTTCTGCGCCTCAGTGCAGGTTTTCTTGGAACTTTAAGGGGTATAGGTTGTGTTGGACAGCTACTGGCCCAGGCTGGGTCTCAGGATCTGGATGTTGGCTTGAGTTTAGGTTCAAAACATGGCATATTAGATGTTGGGGTGGAATGTTGGCTTGCTCTTGACTTGCTCCTTACTCCTTGATGTAGCCTTCTGCTCACTGTCTTTCCCTCCCATCCTGGTGCCCCAAATGTTCTCTGCCTACCTTCAAAATATCTTTTAACATTGAGTTTCTTTTTTGTTGATGGCTTATTTTCTGGCCTTTAATTTTCTTTTTACTTAAAGAAGATGTTAAATTTGGGCTCTATTTATGTGTTGAAGGAAACACTGTTCTAAGCTTTAGTTTTTTTGTATAACTGTTTTCATAGTTAGCTCTGGGAATCACTAAGTTTTCAGTTCTTCCAAGGTATTATAATCTAAGGAGAATTTGCTTAATACTCTCTTGCCCTGTTCTCTGTCCTGTGATCAACCACAAGATCTCTTTTCTAAGAGAAAGTCCTTTGTGACCACAACTGTTGATGTGTGCTAGTGTTCCTCCTTTCCCTGAAACTGTGACCCAGGGACTATGACTTGGATCTCTATATAGGCAATGTGACAAGATTCTTGTACCTATAGTAAGTAAAGGGACCCTGTATTTTCCTTCTGATTGGTTGTATGAATATCTGACCCCCTTATCATCTATGACTATGAAGTCCAGAAGTCTGTGCTACCCATTTAGCCACCCCTAAGGCTTGTTGCCACAGTTGGACCTGTCTTGGCTTGCTGCTTTTCAGTCCACTTTTACCCTGGTGCAATAGATCTTTTATCCTGGATTCCTAAATTGTTTGGGGCTAAAAAATTATTTCACTACATCTTTTGTGGACTATATTGCTCCAGAATTCTCTTTGAGGCATTATTTAATAATTGTTTTGAGGGTAATTTAATAGATATTGAGTGGGTCCCTATACCTTCTTCTTCTTGGCTTTATCCCCTTTTATGATTTTTTATTAAAATATTGCTCAGACACCTTCCCTTCAGTTTATCAGTCAAAAACATTTATTATTTACCCAATGGTCCAAAAACTGATTTCTGAGTTCTCCTCATCCCCTTTGTCACTTTTGAATTACTTTGATCAATTCCATTTTCTTCCAAAGTCAATGACTAATGACACTGTTGCCCTTCCAATATTCTCATCCTTAAAATTTTATGAAATATGGGTTTAATTTTACTTTTTAATAATGTATTTATTTTGTGTTCTTTTCCTATGGAATATTTTCCCATCTCATGTTGTTTGTGCAAGCCCTATATTTAAATAATCTCTTTTTCTTATTCTCTTTCTACAAAAACTAGTGTGGCATCATTTGTAGATCAATAGTTAAAATGCAATAATTTACAAATGAGAGAAACTAAGGTAGTAGGATTTATTGCTTATATCAAAGATTAAAGCAATCTCCAGAGTATTTCTAGTACCGTATCACCTATGTGTAAAAGTTTTAAACACATAATTTATTAGGGTTGTCTTCTAGTCTTAGGCAATTAAGTGCCAACAAACAATATTTATTGAGTACCTAGTATATGTAGAACATCCTTTGGAACTTTTAAAAATAAACTACAAAAGCAGAATATATTGTCTCTTCTCTTTGAGAATGTCATTGTATACCTTTTAGATGTGTACAGACATGAAATATGTTTTCCAAAATAAATTATTATAAATTACATATTTGTATAGTAAATAATTTAAAGTATAATAGGAGGTATCTGTGACTCATGCAGCATGCTCAGGTGATACAAATCCCACCTAGAATCTGGGATGCTCGGTTCCAAAAGGTATATTGCTACTTGATGAAAGCTATCCCTCCCCATTTTTAGAATACCTATAGATATTGTATAACTGTTTCTGGTCTGCTAACCTTGCAGTGAAAAGATGGGCTATTGATTGACTGCTGAGTAGGACTTATGAAATATTCAAAAGACTTTCACTGGACAAAGACTTTATCTTCACTTCTGCCTGCTTGTATTACAGTGAAGAGACAAGAACTACTTAAAGACATCAGTGAAGAGATTGGTCACATCTTCCTTCATCTTCCAAGTAGGGTCATAGTAATATGACTCATGAATGGACATAGCTGAACCTGAACTATAGTTGAGGTAAGGACTCATTCAATTATAATGCCATTTTTGGAAATGTACTTGATGGGGCCAAAATCATGTTTAGAAGTTATATTCCTCTCCAGGGAATAAGGTAGTATAAGAGAAAGTGTGACATCAGCTGTGAGGACAATGTTTATACCTCCTTTCTACATATTTACAAAAAATATCCTTCTGCAACAGCTGATTGGTGTAATTTTGTTCAGTGGAACTGGGGCACTAATCAGTGCCAGTTTGCCCAGAGCCACTCAGAGAAATAAGTGTCCCTCATCATGGTCCATCAAGTCAATGCAGATGGCAGAGCCTTACATTGATCCCGAGTGTCTGAAAATCAGACTACAGGATGAATGGATACTCAATCAGACTCCTCTGTGGCAGTCTCTTCTGATCAACACTTTTTATTATTTAAATTATTATAATCTATATTTTAGGATAGCCTCAAGTTTTAAAGAATAGATATGAAATCCATTTATAGGATTCCTCTTAATACTCTATAATAAACCAATATTTAATGAGTTAATATTTCATACCCTCAAAAAATAGCGGAAGTTGCTCAAATCTTTTCCTCTCTCTCTGCCTCAAGAGTTGAAGGACACAGTATGAATAAACCAAAATATTCTCACACTTCCCTACTTTCCCACATTAGACTTGTCCCCCAGAATTTGAGAGTTCTCACACTTAACTCTACCTTTTGAAATATGTTGAAGGTTATTTTTACAAAAATAAAACTTAGATAAAGTAGAGTTTTGGTAGCATTGAAGAATGCTTAGACTAATTATAATATATATATATATATATATATATATATATATATATGTTTTGTGTGCTAATTCTTATGTAACTAGTATAACCTTGAGTTCTTCTCTGTTTTGATCTTGAAATGTAAATTTTCCCAGCATTTGTGTGACTGTGAAAGAAAAGTATAAAAAATAAAGATGAAAAGGAAGTTCTCAGAACAGCTTCCGGAAATCCACTGTGCCTCTGACCCTCTTTTTTCTCACCTAAACTGTACACCTTCCAGACCCCCTGGAGCTGCTGGCAGGCTTTCAGCACCAGTTGAATGGTGATTGTGGGTAGGTATTCTGGAAAGGCATTTCAGTCCAATATTATTATTAAAAAATCACTCCACTCTTTCATGTGTATCCTAGAACCATGACAAGAAGGTGTAAATAGCCTTACTCTACAATAATGATTCCAGAGATTCACTACATATTTATTAGGAAATCTCTTTAAAAACATTATTAAAAATCCTTTTGTAAGATATCTTTTAAAAATAATCAGTGCTGTTAATTTTTCTGTTTTGTACATTTATATTATTTCACAATAGTTTTCTTAGTGTGGTGCATATTAATATTCATGAAATTGAAATATATATCCACTTATAAAAAATGAAAGGCCTAATGAAAGTCTAAGTTGGAGTGAAAACTGATAGAATTGTGGTGATGTGGAGAATTAAACAGAACATATAAAGAAAGTAAAAAATTGTGATAATAGAAAAAGTGAGGTTACCATGTGATCACATATGATACTGGGAAAATTCCACTATGACAGAGCTTTCTCTTCATTTGTTTTCATTGGTTGTTCAAGTCCAATGCCACTTAATTGCAAGTTTATTTAAGAGAACCAGTGTTTTGAATGTCTTACATGTATTTACAATAAATAGATCCACTATAAAAATAAAGCTGCTCTTAAAATGTTATAACAGAGTCCACCATCCTCCCACACTGGAAAAATAAAAATAAAAATATAAACTTATTTAAATGATTACTGCGGTAGTGCAATTTAAATCTAAACACCATTTAAAATGAATAATAGGACATGGTTTTATTTAGTTTATCTACAAATATGTGTTTTTAATTTGTCAGAACAGATATTCTGAAAAAATTGGAAAAGAAAAACAACTATGTTAAAAGATAAAAACAGCAACCATACAAGCCAAAAACCCTCCCGTCTCCTTTTCTCCAAAACATTGTTGTTATAATTTTAGAGAGCTCTGTGTTAGATATAAAAGGCATTATGTTTAGAAAAAAAATTAATATGCCCTAAGTTATCAAACACTTTTCCTATTAAAGAATTCCCTGGTTGTGTTATGTAAATGAAAAGAATATATTTGAAATCATTTGGAACATATAGGTTAAATTTTACCTGTTTTTAACATAGATAGCCCAACCTTGCGTTACCTTCTATTTTGACTCATACTCAAAATATAGAATTTGGACCATGAAAAATTGGATTATATAGACCTACTATTTCATCCATTTCAGGAATGTCTCAATGGGTAGATTAATGTAATTACCTAATTTATATGAGAAGAAATGCATCTCTACAAATTTTTATCATCCCTTAAGGAATTTTCACTTTGTTATGTAGAAATTTTTTTTAATTTTTTTTAAACCCTTAACTTCTGTGTATTGACTTATAGGTGGAAGAGTGGTAAGGGTAGGCAATGGGGGTCAAGTGACTTGCCCAGGGTCACACAGCTGGGAAGTGTCTGAGGC
>NC_058134.1:135147050-135254756 GCF_016433145.1 Gracilinanus agilis | reverse complement strand
GAGACTTACAGGGAGCACTTATTAGGTAGCTGATCCATTAATGTCAATTAATTGAGCCATGGCTTCTTCACCTGTAAAAAGGGAGGAATAATCGTTGTACTTTATTAGATACTGTATTATATATACTATGATAATATATATATATATATATATATGTTTTGTGTGCTAATTCTTATGTAACTAGTATAACCTTGAGTTCTTCTCTGTTTTGATCTTGAAATGTAAATTTTCCCAGCATTTGTGTGACTGTGAAAGAAAAGTATAAAAAATAAAGATGAAAAGGAAGTTCTCAGAACAGCTTCCGGAAATCCACTGTGCCTCTGACCCTCTTTTTTCTCACCTAAACTGTACACCTTCCAGACCCCCTGGAGCTGCTGGCAGGCTTTCAGCACCAGTTGAATGGTGATTGTGGGTAGGTATTCTGGAAAGGCATTTCAGTCCAATATTATTATTAAAAAATCACTCCACTCTTTCATGTGTATCCTAGAACCATGACAAGAAGGTGTAAATAGCCTTACTCTACAATAATGATTCCAGAGATTCACTACATATTTATTAGGAAATCTCTTTAAAAACATTATTAAAAATCCTTTTGTAAGATATCTTTTAAAAATAATCAGTGCTGTTAATTTTTCTGTTTTGTACATTTATATTATTTCACAATAGTTTTCTTAGTGTGGTGCATATTAATATTCATGAAATTGAAATATATATCCACTTATAAAAAATGAAAGGCCTAATGAAAGTCTAAGTTGGAGTGAAAACTGATAGAATTGTGGTGATGTGGAGAATTAAACAGAACATATAAAGAAAGTAAAAAATTGTGATAATAGAAAAAGTGAGGTTACCATGTGATCACATATGATACTGGGAAAATTCCACTATGACAGAGCTTTCTCTTCATTTGTTTTCATTGGTTGTTCAAGTCCAATGCCACTTAATTGCAAGTTTATTTAAGAGAACCAGTGTTTTGAATGTCTTACATGTATTTACAATAAATAGATCCACTATAAAAATAAAGCTGCTCTTAAAATGTTATAACAGAGTCCACCATCCTCCCACACTGGAAAAATAAAAATAAAAATATAAACTTATTTAAATGATTACTGCGGTAGTGCAATTTAAATCTAAACACCATTTAAAATGAATAATAGGACATGGTTTTATTTAGTTTATCTACAAATATGTGTTTTTAATTTGTCAGAACAGATATTCTGAAAAAATTGGAAAAGAAAAACAACTATGTTAAAAGATAAAAACAGCAACCATACAAGCCAAAAACCCTCCCGTCTCCTTTTCTCCAAAACATTGTTGTTATAATTTTAGAGAGCTCTGTGTTAGATATAAAAGGCATTATGTTTAGAAAAAAAATTAATATGCCCTAAGTTATCAAACACTTTTCCTATTAAAGAATTCCCTGGTTGTGTTATGTAAATGAAAAGAATATATTTGAAATCATTTGGAACATATAGGTTAAATTTTACCTGTTTTTAACATAGATAGCCCAACCTTGCGTTACCTTCTATTTTGACTCATACTCAAAATATAGAATTTGGACCATGAAAAATTGGATTATATAGACCTACTATTTCATCCATTTCAGGAATGTCTCAATGGGTAGATTAATGTAATTACCTAATTTATATGAGAAGAAATGCATCTCTACAAATTTTTATCATCCCTTAAGGAATTTTCACTTTGTTATGTAGAAATTTTTTTTAATTTTTTTTAAACCCTTAACTTCTGTGTATTGACTTATAGGTGGAAGAGTGGTAAGGGTAGGCAATGGGGGTCAAGTGACTTGCCCAGGGTCACACAGCTGGGAAGTGTCTGAGGCCGGATTTGAACCTAGGACCTCCTGTCTCTAGGCCTGGCTCTCAATCCACTGAGCTACCCAGCTGCCCCCGGTTATGTAGAAATTTTGACATGCTTTTTTTTTGGTTATAAAATTAGGCATATATTGGTTTTGTAAAACAAAATAATGCTCAATAGAACAAAATATAATGGACTCAATTTTGTATTATTGTTGATGGGTGAAATTTCATATCATCTTGGCTTAATATGTAACTCAACTATGCTTTTTTTTTTTTATTACTGTTTAAAAAGACAGTTCTTGTAAAAAGGGATTCCATACCATGGTTCCCATTGACCACATTATAATGGAGAATCTGTGTTAGCATTTTGTATTATCACAAAGAGAAGTATCATTTGAAAAGTATTAGGAAAATTATTAACATTTTTAAAGTATAATTATTCATTTTGGTTTTGTTTCTTGTATCCACAGGTAGATATAAAAATGTTTCATTAGTGACATTTTTTAAACAAATCCTACTTAAAAATATCTACTATTTGATACCAAACTTCTTAGACTAGTTTTCATATTCATTGAAGGCATTTCAATTATGATTCTTCTTAGCTTCTTTTTAATAAAATATATCAAGTTTATACTTTTCATAGTGACTCTGAAAAACACATACTCGAGGTATTACCTACATATTTAAACAATGTCAATAATTTTAAACTCTTGTGAACTGCACCAGAATATTAGTACTTAAAAATTAAATTATTTCTATGAAAGATATTTGATTTTACAGAAAGGTAATTTACCCTTTTTTTAGTTCATGTTTCAAGAATTTTAAAAAAAAATCTGGATGGGAAAATATAGTATAGGAATTAGTCTATCCCCTGAAACTGGCAATTTATATTGCATAGAGTTTAGTTTAAACTTAACATCATTTTTACACATGCTTCCTTCCAACATCTTTCTACTGTAATTCACAAATGACAACATATAGCTGTATTTGTGTGCATATATATATATATATATAGAGATATAGATATAGATCAGTTTATATATCAGTATATATGTATGTGTATATATGTATGCACATATATACATGCTTATATATGTCAGCAAACTTTTATTTTTCACTCTATGCCAAGTACAAAATAATGAATGACTTTTTATAGTATAACACCTCATTTTAATTTCATATCAAATCTGTGAGATAGGTGTTATTAATCTCATTTGTTAAATGAGAAACATGTGGGTGAGAAAGATTGCTGCTTACCCACAGCTGTACATCTATTAATTGTCAGATAGCATTTGAACATGTTTTCCTGATTTTGAGTCAAATGCTGTCTATTATACCTTCTAAGAAGATTCATCCATTTATCGAATGAGCAAAGGCATTAGTAAAATGTGATGCTATTCATTCACTATGTGTAAAATAATTTTTCTGTCATTGTTTTTCAAGGACATCTTTTCTAAAAATTTTGAGTGATTTAAAACATTTTAAAAATACACCTTTTAAATTTATTTATAAGATTTTCCCCTCATTATACTCAGAATACCTTATTATCTGGTCTTAGAAAATGTTTAAGTATGCTTAAAATAAAACTTTGATTATCAAATGGAAAGAATACACTTCTATGAGAAAACTGGAACATTCAATTTTAATCAGTCCTCTTTGGATAAGATGAAAGGAAATGAAAGAGTTATGGTAATGATGTTTTAATGAAATATTAAAATTTTTTATGTCTAAATGACTTCACCTGCTGTTCATGTCATTTGCTATTCTTTAAAGTTTTTAGAAATGTATTAAAATGCTTGGGTTCCTATTGTTTCGTATGCAGTAGCTCATTTATAACCATCATCATGTTACTTTTATTTTTTTCTGGAAATAATAAGTTGCTATAGGATTGTTACAATGAAATGTTTGTGACCCCCTACCACAAGTGGTACTTGTTATTATAAAAGTTCTGTGAATATTTTCCCCATTCTCCTTCTTTCCAGAACATTTTAAATGGATGAGTTATGATAGATAATCATCAACCACCTCTAAGACATAGTACAAAAGCTTATCAGTGTATAGAGTAATGGTCTACTAGAGAAACTCAAAGAAATCTTGCTCCTGGTCAGATTTATGGAACAAGAGTCAAGGTAACAAATAAGTCGAGGTGGAAATAGTGCCTTGGTGTTGATGGCAGCAGGGTTATAAATCACCCCTTTTCTCTGAAGGTCAGTGCTAAACCTTTTTCAAACCTTGTATGTAATTCTTATAAAAAAGGTAATTCTTTCTTTGTCCTTAATTCTTGTTTACTTATTTCTCAGTGCATGCTACTAGATCACATATTTGTGATACCCAAAAAGAAAAAAAAATGGTCAAATATATATAAAAGGCTGCATGACTTGGGATAAAAACATTAATACTCAAAAATATAGCCAGTTATACTAATGAGCCTGCTCAGAAAATACAATCACCCCTTTGGTGACTACATGCCAGACTGGTCTCTTCACTATTTTCATGCTACACATCTCCACTGTATTATTAATTCCAATTCAGTAAGCATTAACTAAGTGGCTATTGGCTATTGTGTCCACGGCACTGTGATAACAAGATAACAAGAAGAAACAATACCTGCCTTGAATGAGCTTACAGTCTACTTGATTGTGTGTGAACTTGCTTGTTCACTGGCAGTTTTATTTTGATGAGCTTCAGGGCCATGTTGCAGTGACATCTCTGAATATGAAATTCTGTCTCCAGGAAAATCAAAGCTAAGCATTGTGTCAGTGAGGGTGTACAGGTTATCAACTTCAGATCTTAATGGAAGAATAGGAATAGAGTATTCATTTTTGAACTTAACTCTGATATGGGTTCTATTTTGATTGTGATAATTAATGACTATTTTCAAAATCCACTGTTTGCCTACTTGGTAAAATTCCCCACATTTAAATATCTTTTTAAATGAAAGAATCTTCTAAACAAAAGATCAACTTATTCTATTGAAAGGAAAATAGCCACTAATCAAGGCACTAACATTATATCTTTATTAATAATATACTTGGGTTGTATTTGTATGTGTGTTGACCCAATTTGATTCCACACTACAAGACAGAAAGATTCCCATGCTATAGAATTTGTTTCATCTCCATTATCTGTAAAACCTTAACCAAAGAGTTCACATTGTGGATAGTCTCCTGGAAACAAGTAAAGCTGTCATGTCTACTGAGGTTTGACAGCTTGCTGAAATTGCTTCGCAGAAGGTATTTTCATTAATAAGACTAGCTTGTACCTATTTATTGGGAGCTCAGCCTTGAACAATTTTTGTTCTCATTTTTTTTATCAGTTTTGGTGATTGGGAAAGGTAATTTAATGAGCCCTGTCTGAACACATATGGTACCTTTTCAGCATTATGACATGTTCAATTTTAAGTTAACTCAGATAGGCATCCCCAAATGGCATCTGTTTTTAAGCTTTATTTTTTCTTTCACTCAAGTTAGAAATGAATATTCTTAGAAATAAAGTATTCCCTTTTAAAATATATATTACCAACAAGTAGTATTTCTGTCCATAGCAGTCCAACTGCTTTGATTCAAATAACCAATAAGTGGCCTTATGCATGTGACCCTTTTTAAAAATGTTATCTTTTGTTTTAGATGATCTATGTAGTAAAATATATTTCTTTTGCCATCGCCTTCCCTAACATATTAATCAAATCCATCATTATATTTAGTGCTCCTCTTCAATAGTCCTTCACTTCTATAGATAAAGAAGGGAAGTATATTCTCATCCTTCTTCTTTGAGAACCAGTTATGTCATTATAATTTCAAAGCCTATGGCTTCAATATTATTATTGTTCTGTCCATGTACATTGTTATCATGATTGTGCATATTGTTTTCCTGAACATGCTTAATCCATTTTGCATCAGTCAATATGTATATCTTTGCATGCTTTTCTATATTTACCGTATTTATATTTTCTTACACTATAGTTATTATAACATTAATTAATGTATTAAAATTGTTTAACAATTCACTATTTGATGAACTATTTAATTTCTTGGGGATTTTTATACAACAAACAAGACATAAATATTTTGGCATATGGACTTTTCATTGGGCATTTGATCTACTTGGATTATGTATCTCACAGTTGGATCTCTGAATCAAAGGGAATGGGCATTTGAGTCCCTTACTTAGCATAATTGTGCATTGCTTTTCAGATTGGAAAATCAGTTCAGCAGTGAATCTAATAATTTTTTACACTCTACCAATATCATAGTATTTTGTCTGATTTTAGTTTTTCTTGGGTTATTATATAAACTCAGAATCTTCCACACACATTTTTTTAGTCTGTCTTCACTTAATTATCAGTGACTCAGCATAGCCTTTCATTTTCTCTCTGTCAATCCTGGAAACTCCCAGGGCTCCAAATGACCAATTAGTGCCTGCATACTGAAGGCACTTCAGTTATCTTGGTTGAGAAAGGAGTTGAGCTTTCACTTACTATTGTTAACAGCCTGATAATTGGATTCCTTTCGAAACTTAAGCAAATTTCTGTAAATAATCCAGGAGACTTAAGGACAGCAGTCATTTCACTTGCATTGCAGTCTGGTTCATTCCTCCCTTTCACTCCCTTCTTCTGTTAATATAGTGATGTCTTCCTTCTCTTTTGTAACATAAAAAATTGTTGCAAATAGAAGAGATGTTTTTAAAAACCTGAAGTAGAACAGTTCTGACCAATCTTCAAAAATAGACTGATAGGTCATTGAAAGTTAAAAATCAGCCAAACATCTTAACTATATTTACATTTATGTATAAAAAGTAGGATGGCATAAAAGAATGTTGTAAGGTCAAGAATTTCTAGATTGAAATCATTATACATATACATCTTTGCCAAGTGACCATAATTAATTCATTTTAGTTCTCAGTGATATCAGACAACTATTTAATTGAAAAAAAAAAAGGAATATGTCATACGAGACAGAATATTGAATTTGGAATCAGAAAGTTTGGACTTAAATTCTGATGCAAAATGACCACCTATGTGAACTTAAGTCACTAAAGTTCTCTGAGCTTCAGTTTCTTCATATGTATTTCATCTTCCAAACATCAAGCAACATTTTATCTTTATTGGCTTTTAGGAACATAGATTTTGATTTAGTATAATCTCTTCATTTTACAGTTTAAAAAGATGTGTGTGGATTTATGTAATGCAATGATTTTCTCCAGCTCAGACCAGTAGCATGTGAAGAGTGGGGGCTTTATTCAGAAATCTCTGACTCTAGAGTTATTGTCATTTCCATAGTGTCAATTGAATCCCTTTCATTCTTTCATCTATTAGTACCAATAGTGAAGAAAAATGCAGAGGAATGGAATGCAGATTCGTGCACATAGTAGGGACTTATTAAATTTTAAGTGAATGAATAGATTAACTATGGATCACTTAAATGACTTTTAAAAAGTAATAAAAATTCTAAATGCTTATAGTTACATAGTATAATATTTCAATTGCTTAATTATCCAGCTAAGTTGATATACTTATAATTCAATATACTATACACCAAAATTTTCTAAATGTAATTGAATGTTAATGAGTTTATGTCAGTAGTTTACTACATTGATGATCAGTTTAGAGCTGGTAAGGTCCTTAGAGGTCATATGTCATAAATTCCTATTATAAAAGACAAAGAAATAGAGGTAAAGAGAAGTGAATTGTCCATTTTAAAAGACAATAGAAGAGGATAGAATTTGAAACCAAATCTTTTTATTCCAAATCTAAGATTCTTTTTCCTGTACCACACTGCTATTATATTTTAGAATTCTTAAAAAAAGGTTCTATACTAGTCGATATAATTTTATAGAAAGTTTTTCTGATAAATGTCTTTGGATAGGATCCAAAACAAATTTGATTTATATCAAAATTTGATTTGGTTACCTGATAATGTCTTGATATATTTGAATTTATTTTATAATATATATGCATAATATATAATATAATCATTAACTTTTAATTTAATTAATATTTATTAAATATCTTCTGTGTACATGGCCACTGTGCTAGGTGCTGTGATTACAAAATTAGAGGTCATATTCTTAAGGTCCTTTTTTTCTGGTAGAATTTAAGAGTTGGAAAGATTGTTAAAAGTCATCTATTTCAAAGTATATTTTAGTAAGAAACTTTTTCTGTGATAATAATAACTATGGCCATCTAATCTCTGTTTTAATTCTTTTAGTTTGTAGACAATATTTCTAATTCCTGGAGAAACATATTTTCCTTTTAAGTAGCTTAGTTTCCATGTGTTTTCCCCACTTCAAGTATAAATCTGTCTTTCAGGAACTTTTACACATTGTTCTGCCTTGAGAGACTAGAAAAAACAAATTTAATTACTTTCCCACCCTGGAGCTCTCCAAATATTCAATATCATATTATTGACCTTTCTGAGTTTTTTTATTTTTCAAAATAACTATCACCATTTCCTTCAGTTTGTCCTCAGACTGCAAGTTCTCCAGGGTTCTCAAAATCCTAGTTACCATATTCTGCAACTATCTTAAATGAACCCAAAAGAACTGGGCAACTTAATCCATATATGGGAAAATGAGGGAAAAGAAGACGGTAATTTTTCATTTATCTCATTTTGGACAATGTCATATTCTTGATGTAGCTTTTGATAGCTTTATGAAACTAGCATCATTGACTACTGTGACAAATTAGTTCATTCTTATTGAGTTTAAATTTCAATGATTATTTTTTTTCAACATTAAATCTTACCTAGGCATATCATCCCTATACTCTATTGATAATGAAATATGTTATATTTATCTCTATTAAAATTTACTTCATCAATTTGGCCTATAATTGTAGGTTTTTGATGACTGCTGGATCTTCTCTGTTATCCATCATATTACTTATGACTCACAGCTTCAAATAATCTGAAAATTTGACAACAATGTCTTTTATGATTTCTCCTAAGCCACTACTATTTATATATACATACACAATATTTACATCTATCCTTATCCATCTATATATATGCACATATACTATTGTGTATGTGTATGCATGCATATTCATTATAATATACACATATGTATACAAATGTATTTTTTCAATATTTCAATAACCTCCTACTTTTGCCTGTAAACTCAAGAACACTATATGAATATTGAATATAGGACACACACACATATGTACATGCATTCCTATGAAAAAGAAAGCCACTATAACACTAGAGGCAGGATAAGAGGCTATTGAATATTCAGATGACTTGTGATAAAGAACTAAATTAGGATGGTTGTGGCAAAAGCAGAAAGTAGGGTGTATGTAGAAGAGATGTTGAAAAGGTGGAATGGATAAATCAATAACTAAATGGTCATGTGAAGAGCTATAGATCCAGCCCCAGATCTAGATCTCTTCACATAACCATATCTATCTATACTTATATACATATAGAGATAGGCAGAAAGAAAAAGAAAGAGAGAAAGAAGAGAAGAGGATTCAGAGCTTTGGAATACTCAGTTAAAGGGCATTTCCCCAATATCCTTATTTTCCTACTCATTTCCTATAAATGAGTGATGATTCTTCCCCAAAGACCTTGAGTGAGCTGCTGTAAGAAGGTGTATTCAAATGTGTTAGGGCTACTATATTTGATTTAATATAATTATGATATTTTGATTATTTATTTGTCTTTATTGTTAAGTGGTTATGCTTAAGAATTAAAATTGTCATCATTGGGAATAGAAAGTTATTTAAATATCACACACTACATGAATACACTATATTATGACTAATTATACAAAGTAAAATTGTCCAATGTTTAATCATTAGTGTGTCACATAGGGAGTGTATCTCCCTGCAACAGAGTTGCCTCTAGGACCCTAAGAGTATTTGAGTGTAACTGTGTAATGGTGACCTATTTCTGAAAATACAGACCTGCCAGGTTGAGGGCAAGTTGAAGTGAGAGTACCAATTCAGAAAATAGTAGACATCGATATACTGTATATGAGAGATGACATGTTACACTGGTTGGCTGGCTCTGTCACATTACTCATACTCATGGATGATACCACACTTATGAACAGTACTGTTCTTGGCTTTAGGGACACAAATACAGAAGCTACACATTTGCTTAGCTCAGGGAGGTTATTTTATGTTAGGATATATGATTCATTTACGTAAAATACTTACTTATATATACAAATTATATTTAATGTTCTTTTATTAAATTTATTTCCATTAACAAGTATTTATTCTTGTTCCTTTTTCTTCTGCCTTGAAGCAGAACAAATTCACTCATTGCTCCAAGTATGTTATATTTTGTATATATACTCCATCCCTTCTCTGTCTGGAAATAGTATTTTATAAGTAAAGAGATCATTGATGGTTTTGTAGATAACAGTTTTAGCTGAATAGTAAGAAAGAAACCAGTTTGCAAAATCATAAAAAATGAATGTGAGATGAGAAAGTAGATGCAATAATTTTATATAGCTTATTTCCTCTATATAAAATGAAGGAGAGGTATATAATGGTAGCATGTAGGCAAGGTATGAGGAAGTGAAAGGTTTTTGTTTGTTTTAAAAATGGAAATGATATAACCATGTCTTCAGTCAGGAAGGAAGTAACTAATGGATAAGGAGAGAATGAAAATTGATAAATTTGGATTGAGTGAATTTCAAAAGAGATCCAGTTTGGAATGATGTTGATCAATCTTTCTGGACCAATTACTAACACATGTTGTTCACATAGAATTACATCAGTTCATTTTCCTACTCCAGAGTTTGTGACTCCTCCTGAGTTCAGAATCTGCCCATGTCTGGATATGGTAGGGTAGATACCCACTGATTTCCCATTATTGATTTTAATAGCTAGTTAACACAGCAGATAAGTTATTGCATTCTGACTAATCAAAAGTTTAATTAAGGAACAAATAGTCCTGAAAATTTGTGCAAATAATTTTAGACATGGACAAGTAACTTTTTCTTCCATGTAAAAGTCTGCCTTTAAAAAAAGTATTATGATTCCTTCTTTTTCCAGTACAAATGCAACTTCTAAGCATGGGTCTGAACCTACTACTGATTTGTAAGAGAACTTTGATGTACCAGATTTCCAACTTGAGCCAGTTTACCTCTCCTTTGATATTCCTTCTTTAGGGGATTTACTATACTGATGCCAGAGATAATCTTTATTTCACTCAGCTCAGAACTCCCTAGTATCAGAGATGATAATTGTGTGCTTTCATGCCTAATTTAGAAAACTATTTTTTAATGGTCATTGAGAATAAATATTGAATTTTGAAACGTCAGGTACAGGTATCTTGCTAAATGCAATATATCATTATTGAATTAGATACTGAATCATGCTTATGAGAAATGCCATCGGACTTTTTTAACAAAGCAATTCAATCATACAGCTGTTAGTGCAGAACAGACAAGAGATGTGAAAGTGCATTTCTAAATGAATGTAGGACACAACACAGAGAAAGTCTTATACCAGATAGGTAAAGCAACATAAAAAGAAACACTAAAGCTCATCTGTGAAGTGATTTCAAGCTTAGTGTTTCTTCAAATTTTGTACATGACATTGACTTAGGGCTCTTATTTTTGATGCTAGAATGAGACTGAAAAAAATCCCAGAGGAATAATAAATTGAGCTCAGAGTAACAAGACAAAATTCAGTATAGATAGATGTGTAATTCTATACTTCTATTTTAAAAATCAACTGCATAAGTGTAGAATGTGTGAGTACATCTGTTTCTATTTGAGAGGGGGGGCCCTCTGTAAGAGACATTTATTAGAGATAGACAGATAGACAGATAACTGAGGCACAGAAAGAGAGATACCCAGAGAGGCTAAGAAGGGCTTCAGTTATCCATACATTCCATATGAGTGTTATCACTGGATAAATTCTACTGCTGGCCAAGGATTAAAATATCAGCTTAGTCAATAAGACATTGGGGTATAGGAGGCCAGGAAGGCAATGGAGAAGCAGATAGGTCTAATGAGGAACCTTCAGAAGCGTCAGGTAGGAAGTTTGAGACCAAATTAGCAATAATTGTTTTGAGGTGTAAAGTGGCTGTGAAAGCTAGCATAAGAAATGGAAATAGGATTAGAATTTTTAAAAGTCATAAAAAGGATACTGACACTGGTCCAGACAAACTTGCCTTTCACAAATTCTCTTTCATTTTCCCATCGTTGTATCTTTGTATGTTATCCTTCATAACTGGAATACACTAAACTTAGTTTCATAGAATCTCTCATCTTCTTCTAGATTCATGATATCTTTCCCAACCTCCCCAACTGTTTCTGACTTTCAACTCTAACTACTTGGTTTTATACTTAAAAATCTGTAAATACTTATACATGTACAATATCTGCTCCACTGACATAAGCTTACAGAGCCCAGAGTAACCTCTACAACAGAAAAGAAAAAGTAGAACAGCTTCATTAGGAAAAAAAATCCCTATGTAATATCTTTATGGAAATTTTAGCTCATGGCTTCAGTTGTTGAGATTTTGTTGTTACTATTATTATTACTATTTTGGATCATTGTACTTTCCCTCCAAAGTATCCTACTTTCCTACACTGTTTGCTTTTTGTGTCATCATTATTAAGTGAATACAGGTAATTAATTCAAGAAGTTTAATATTGTGAAGCAGTATCCCCATTTAATTTTTAGACAACAATTCCAAGTACATTTTTGAGATAGAGCCTAGAAAGATGCTATGTGAAAGCTTTAGGATAAGAAGAAATAGAAATGCATCTGTAAAAAGGGCTTGAAGATGTAGGCTTAGATTTAGGTCAGTGTGACAAAATATAAACAGAAACTGAGCCAATGAGAATGATGTCATGAAACAAGTGTTCATTACAAGGAACATCCTATAAAAAGGTTATTTACAAAGTTCTCTGAAAGCAAGGGGATTTAAACAAATGCAATTATTTAGACTAATTTTGTACATTCCACCTAATTTTGGAAGGATTGCTTACGTTGGTTTTACGTTAAAGGATATGGAGATTTTTTAACATTGTAGATTGCAAACAATTGCAGTATCTATGAAGTTTTTCTGATCCCTTTTATAAAGTATATTGAGAAATATTTAGAAATGGTGGTTATTCATGCTCCCTAGTTTTGTTTCTAAAAAATAGAATAGAATCCTCATATCATATTTTTCCCTAAATCTTTTCAAAACGGAGAGATGATAACACTTAGAATTTTGCTTATACTTTAAGGTTAAAAAAGTGAATTATAAAAATCTCATTTGAGTTTTGCTACAACACTAAAATATTGTTACTATTATTATTCACATTTTATAGATGAGGAAACTGAGTGATTAAGTGACTTGACCATTGCCATGCCTCTAATAAGTGACTGAGACACAATTTGAACTCATATTTGTCTGAATTCAAATCCATCACCCTTTCTATTAGGTCACCAAAATAAAATATTTTAGAGCTAGATATAGATATGTAAATAGAACTCATATTTTATTCACTAATTATAAATACTGCACCATAAACCTCACAGACTTGTTTAATAACTGATCAGAAGAGAGGAGAAACAAAAGTTATCTGGTAGAAAGTCTTTCCCTGAAGTCACAGATTGCTTTGTTTGGGGCTTGTACTTCTAGCATATAGAAGGTACTGGATGCATGCTTATTATATTGAATTTAATTTAAAAGGTTTGGTAATAGGTGCTAAGCAAGTACATTAAATGTGTTAAAGACAAGGGGAAAAATCCCCTATGCAATACATTTTTAGTGAAACTTTTTGTCATAGTAACATACTTGAAATAGTATAGATATTTATTAATTGGACAATAGCTAAAGACATAAAAGTTCATGAGTATAATGGAATATTATTCATTGTAAGAAAATGTTTGGAAAACATGGAAAGAATGAATTGACATGAAGTAGAACAAAGAAAACAATATATACAGTGAATATAATAATATCAGTAAAAAATAAAAACAAATTAAAATGAATACATTGTAATTTGTAACAAACTTTGACCCTGAAGAATTGAGATAATATATCTTCCTTGAGTCTTTACAGAGGTAGGATGATTATAACATAATATGCTGTATATTTTATCAGGAACAAATAATGTTTTGCTTGTTTTATTGAATTCCTTTTTTTCACTTAGATTCTGAAAAAAAGTATTGAGAAAATGGATCTATCTTGTGTCTTTGCAAAGATGAAATTACTGTAAGGTGGTTTACTACGTATGTAGGTGATGTTTTGGTTGGTTTTATTGAAATACTTTTTTCAGCATTTAAAAAAAAATCTTTGTTATGAGGGTCAGCTTCATTATGAAGTTTGATAGGTAGGGGAGAGTGGAAAGGTGTGAAAATTAAGTTAATACAAATACAAAGGGTACCAATAAAATTTATTAAAATTAAAAAGAAAGAATAAAATGTTATACCATTTCTTTCTGAAAAAATGTTTTCATAAATATATATAATTTGTTGACTAATAAACAGGAAAACACTGAAGGTCAAAAGCTATCTGTAAGAACCCTTCTGCAAAGTACTACACAGCCAATCCAATGCAATGCTAATAGCTCTTACTTCTGTGTTTAAAATTATTTACACAAAATACTTTAAGCATCTATGCAAAAACCTCAGAAGTTTAGATACACAATTTGAAATATACCATACTGTTTGCAAATGGGACCAAAAGGGATGGGGTTATTAAATTAATTACTTTTCTGCACTGTTGTACTAATTTGTAACAGTACCATATTAAATATGTGAACTTCTAACCATACAACACTAGGAAACATACACCCAATCAGTCTGGTAGCTTATATTAAAACTACTAACAGGTGAATCAAGCTGTGGAACAAATGGCTCATTGATTGTTCCATTTCAACTCTTGGTCTATTCCACTTAAAGGCTAGAGTGAATGAGAGGGGAAAAGCACAAGACATTTTATTTTAAAGAAGATTTCTTTTTATTTCATCATTATATTTAGGTTTCAAAGATTTTGTCTTGTTAATATTCCCCCATCAAAAATATTTTAAGTAAATTATATTTAAATTAAATATGTATATATTCATTTTTATTTTAACATTTTGAGGCCTCTTGAAGCATCCTTTTTATTCAAATCTGTAAGATTCTTTTTTGGAAATGTATTTTGTCAAATGCTGACAATAGCTACATGATCAATTGATAGGTCAAAAAAAAAAGAAGGGTCTATGAATAATATATTCCAATATTTTAATGAAACTGTTACCTTATTAATAAGTTTATTCCTTGCAATAATCCAGATCACAACCATCATAACCTGTTTGTTTCCTCATTACCTATTTTAATTGCTCAGATTTCTTTTTTCTTATTATTATTACTAACATTTCTAGTTCAATATTAGATATTACTGATGTTAATGGGCATCCTTGCTTCATTCCAGATATTATTAGGAAGGGGTTTAGTTCATCCACATTACAGATAACATTTGCTGATAGTTTTAGATAGATGTCATTTATCATTTTAAGGGAATATTTTATTCAAGTGTTTTCTAATTTTCAAAATGATGAATTGATGTTTTATTTTCTCAAATGCTTTTACTACATCTGTTGAAATAATCATATTGTCTCTGTTGGTTTTGTAATTGACATGGTTAATTATACTTATAGTTTTCCTAATATTGAGCCATCCCTGAATTCCTGGTATAAATCCTCTAGTTATAGTATATTATTATTATAATATAATGGTGTAGTCTCCTTGCTATTACTTTATCTAAATGTTTTGTATTGTTTTCTTTTTCTGTTTTAGTTCTTACTAGTTTTGTTATAGGTACCATAATTGTATCATTAAAGGAAACTAGAAGAATTTCTTCTTCATTTATTTTTCTGAATAGTTTATATAGTATTAGAGTTAATTGTTCTTTGACTTTTTGGTAGGATTCACTTTTGAATCCATCAGCTCTGGGGCCCTTTTCTGAGGAAATTCTTTGATAATTCTCTAATTTTTTTTCTAGGTTGAGGTTATCTCACTATTCTATTTCCTTTTTTTTTAATCTGGGCAGTTTAGTCTTTGTCAATATTATATTTTACTTGGACTATCATATTTATTGGCATATATTTGGATAAAATAACTTTGAATAATTGCTTTAATTTTTCTTCTTAATTGATTGTGACTTCACCTTTTTATTTTTAATATTGGTAATTTTGTTTTCTTCTTTCTTTTTTATTGTTAAGTAATCATTTATGTATTTCTCCCAGAAAACCAGCTCCTTATCTTATTTATTAGTTCAGTAATCTTACTTTCAATTTTACTCAACTCTCCTTTGATTTTTAGGATTTCCAATTTGATGTTTAATGTGAGATTTTTATTTGTCCTCTTTCTAGCTTTTTTTTGTTACATTCCCAATTCATTGATCACCTCTTTATTGTATTCATAGATACTAAATAGAGTTGTAGCTGCATCTCATACATTTCAGTATTTTCTTTCCTCTCATTGTCACTATCTTCAATGAAATCATTGTTTTTTCTTTGATTTGTTCTTTGACCCATTCATTCTTTAAGATAAGATTATTTAATTTGCAACTAATTTTTTTTGGTTTTTCATTCTTCTGCCTTTTGTTGAATGTAATTTTCATTTCACTATGGTCTGAAAAGTATACATTTAATATTTCTGTCTTTTTAACATTTGGATATGAAGTTTTTATGCCCCATTCTATAACCAGTTTTTTGTGAAGGTGCCATGCATCAGAGAAAAAAAGGGATATTCCTATATATCCCCATTCAGTTTGCTCCATGGATCTATCATAGCAAATTTTTCTAAAGTTCTAGTTACCTCCTTAACTTTTGCTCATTAAATTTTTCTTTGAATTTATCTACTTTTGCAATGGGAAGTTTGAGATTCTCCATTAGTGTGACTTTACTATACTATTTCCTTCTGTAAATCATGTAGCTTTTCTTTAGAAATTTAGATGACATGTGATTTGGTACATAGGTATTTAGCACTGATATTGTTTCATTGTCTATGGAACCTTTTATCAAGATGTAATTTCCTTCCATATCTATCTTATTAGATATTTTTTTTACTTTTGCTTTATCTGAGATTATTATTGCTATCCTTGTTTTGTTCTTAACTTTAGCTGAAGTATAATACATCTTTCTTTAGCCCCTTACTTTTACTCTTTATGCATTTCTCTACTTTAAATGTACTTCTTAAAGATGGCATATTGGATTTTGGTTTTAAATTCATTTTTCTCTCCTTTTTCCATTTTGCAGGTGAGTTCATCACATTTAAATTCATAGTAATGATTGCTAATTGTGTTTCTATCCATCTTATTTTCCCCCTGTTTACCCTTTTCTCTCTTTCTTTGTCTTTTCCTGTTCAGAATGTTTAGCTTCCCACTATTGCCTCCCCTAGTCCTTTCTCATTTTTATCCTTCTTATCCTCTACTCATTCTCTTTTTGTTCCTACTCCTCTGTAGAGTAAGGTAAGCATCTATATTTAGCCTAGTGTGTGTGTCATTCATATTTTGAGTTAATTCAAATGAAAGTAATGTTAAAATATTACCAGCTACATACCTCTACCTTCCCCCTCCACTATTGACTTTTAGGAGCCTCTTATAATAATTTACTTTCTACTATCTGTCCTTTTCTCTTCTTCACATGTTCCTCTTTCCCTTTCCTTGTTATTTTGAGGAGAATATCAAGCTGTCCTATTCCACTTCCTTTATTCATTCTTATGTGTATGCCTTCTTACTGTTTTAATAATGATAAATTTCCTAGGTATCTTAAATAATTTGGGCATCTTAAATAATTAAAATACCTTATGTATCTCAAGTATCATGGATTTCTCAAACATCTTAATTAACACCTCAGTATGAATGTTCTCAATTTAACCTTAGCGAAACCCTTAAGTTTACACTTTTCTGTTTACCTTTTTATGCTTCTCTTAAGTGCGAAATTTGATCATCAAATTTTCTTTTCCAGGATGTTTTTTTTTAATTTCAGGAATGTCTATATGTCCTCTATTTCATTAAATATCACTTTTTCTCTCTGCGGCAATATCCCAAGTTTTACTGAGTATTTGATTCTTAGTTAAAGAGCTAAAACCTTTGACTTTTATAATATCATATCTCATGCCTTCTAGTCCTTAAATGTCGAAGGTGTAACCCTGACTATGGCTCCTCATATATGAATTGTTTCCTTCTGACTTCTTGAAGTGCTTTTTCCTTGGTCTGGGAGTTTTTTGAATTTTTGTATAATAGTTTTGGATTGTTTTGTTTTAGGGTCACTTTCAGGAGGTGACTGGTAGAGTCTGTTAATTTCTATTTCCCTCTCTTATTTGAGGATATGAGAATAGTTTCTCCTGATGGTTTCTTATAATCTTTTATTTATGTTTTGTTTTGTTTTAATCACAAATTTCAGATATTCTAATGATTCTTAGGTAGTCTCTCCTAGGTCTATTTCCCAGGTCTTTTGTTTTTCTAATAAAGTATTTCAGATGATCTTCTATTTGCTTTTGACTTATTGTTTCCTGATGCCTTATGTAGTCATTAGCCTGCATTTACTCAATCTAAAATTTTTACCGAGTTATTTAATTTTTTGAGCTTTTTAATTTTCTTTTCCATTTGACCCATTTTAGCCTGTAGAGAGTTGTTTTCTTCTACATTCCAAGTTGAAACTTTCCATCATTTCTTTTATTATTTGATTTCTAAACTTCTTTTCCAATTGTACTAATGGTTGTTTGGGGACATAACATCCTTCTTCACTTTTTTGTGGGTTTCACGTTTCCTTTTTGCCATTGTTGTCATCTTCTAAATGTATATATCTTCCCTGTCACTAAAATAACCTTTTAGTGTTAGGTTTCTTTCTTTGTCTTTTGATCATTTTTCTAGTTATTATTTTCCTCCTTATAACCTGTTTGTTTGTTAAGGTTGTGATCCCCTCCTGTAATAGAGGGAGTAGTGTTTCAAGCTTGCAGTGTAGCCTTCTCTGGTACTTAGGATAGGCCTGGCTCTCTTCAGATGCCTCAGTGTGCACTTTAAGAGAGTTATCCAGCTGAATTATTTAGGGAGGCTTACAGCTCTATTGTCCAGCTTTATTTCGCACACCCCTGCTCTCAATTTCCCTATTGTGCCCTGTGCTGGGTTGTTCTCCTCTTTCCTGATTTGTTGCCTTAGACCATTTGGTAGTGTGTAAGGCAGATCCCTCATTTGCCATTTAGTTGCTTCAGGACATTTGGTCTCCTCTAAGACTCTTCCCAGTTCTGTTCTTTTGTTGCCTCAGGCACTGTGGAAGTATTTTGGGCAGATCCTTCTACTTATTTCCCTCTATGCATTACCTGCTAGGATAGTCTCCCTTCTTGCCCCAATGAAATGTTACCCTTATGCTTTCCTTCGTTTTGAGGCATTTTATTTTCCACCTTATGAATTTGAAGGGTCTGGGTGAGTTGAGCATCCCATACTTTGCCATCTCAGCTCCTAGCATGTAACTGCAATCTCTCATTATAATTTGAAGTGGTCTGCTCATACCCACATTTATGTCTCCATCAATTTTATCTCTTTGGAGATTTTATTTTTTTTCTGGCTTTGGCCTATGCACAATTACATGAATAATATTGGTATTTGAAACTAATGATTTAATATATGATATATTTAGAGAGAAAATTTTTCTAAATGAAATATCTTCATAACACAAGGTCAGATAGATGACATCAAAACTCTGGATTCTCTCAAGGTTTAGATAGCCCAAATGAAACATTTTTGATTAAAAAAATAAACATGGATATAAATATTGCATTGTTTGTAATCCAGAAATGAATATGCTTATCAATCCATAAGGGAGAGCAGAAAAGAATTGTGGGAAAAGTTTAGCCACTTGAGTTTTCTTCTTAATTTTAATATGTATCCATTATATCAAAATTAATCCAGAGCACATTAACAATAGGATTGAAAGTATATTTACAGTCACCTTTTTAAGATGAGGTATACCTTTTATTCTCGGCAGTAGAGGAAGAAAAGGCAAAAGTTGTATTAGCCAATTGGATTTATGTGACTATTCTGTTATCAATGATTCAGTAAATAAACATTTATTAAAGTACCAACTATGAACCAGACATTATGGATGAAATAGTATATTACCCACCCTCAAGGAACTTAGAGTCCAATATACTGAACATTTATAACTCCAGTTAAAGAAAAGAAGAATTTGTTTGATGCACTTGCATAGTTTAAATCTACTTTTCCCTTAGCATGGCCTTTTAGGTATCTGAAGACATTACATTTCCCTCATTTTTCTAAAGTTTACAGTTGCCACATCTCGATTGCCATTCAAACCAATCATAACGTTAATTTATTTCTATTTGCACAGATTTCCTAATTTTTAGTTCTTGTTAGTAACTATCTATCAGTATTGTTCTATCATTCTCTTAGTTCATTCTGAGTTCATTTTCTGGCTATCCTTTCAGGTGCTGCAGATGTTTCATTCCTGTGATCCTTATCTTAGCTATTCTTCCATTATTTTAATTCTTGAAGATTGCTTGTATAATTTTTGTGTTATTTTTTGAGAAATATGAGCCTTTTTTCTCATCCCCTTTTCCCTTATACCCAAAAAAATCCTTTCAAACAATAAAAAACATGAATAACTACATTAATATATATCACAAAAATGAGTACCTTCCTTCCATCCTCAGAGGAATCTTTCTTTTTCTTGGGCCCTTTCTTTGCCAGATTGCTTGATCAGTTTAGCCTCTTAGTCACCATAATGGCTATAATCACATGTAGTGATCTCTAAATTAAAAAAAACAAAAATAAAATAATATCAATAAATATCTAACCATTAAACAGTGATTCAGTCTATGTGAACAAATTTTTTAAATCATCATTTTTTGTCAGGGTAGAATATTCTTCCAATATATTTGGAAGCCATCTCAGATCTTAGTATTATTTAGCATTTTGATCAATTTATTAGTTGATGAGATGGAAAGCACCAATTCAAAATCACTCACAAGTTTTCCAAGCAATAGCAAATTGGAATAGTTAGTTGACATCATAAAGGGTATGCTTGGAGTTCAAGATAACTATGGCTAATTAGAGAAGTAGTCAGAAGTGTACAAGATCAAGTTCAGTGGGGCATCAATTAGAGAACCAGATAACAATTACATAGATACAAGGTGCATAGTCATTAGCCTTGTGTATATAGTGGGAAACGATGTGGGAAGACATTTTATGAAAAGATGAAAATGAGTGAGTACTTCAATCTTATATTTTAAAATCTTTTGTCATGCATTTTTACATTTATCTAATGAGAAAAGTGAAAAAATATATATGTATATATGTGTATGTATGTATGTATGTATAGGCTGTACTAGAACATTCTGTTAGTAAATGGCATCCCCTGTTTAGCTCATTATTTTTTTATAAATTTGAAGAGAAATTGGATAATTTCTACCAATCAACCCATAAGTATTTATTAAGTGCCTTCATTGCATCAAATAGTGCTCAAGGCATTGGGGAGAGTTATAGTTCTTAAAGATTTGGCATTCTTTTAAGAATATAAAATGGATTAAAGATGCTGTAATTATTTAATCCAAAGAAAAGAGGCTTCTTTCAATTGTAAATGTCAATATAGGCAACCGTTCACTGGTAAATATTAAAACTACACAATGAATATATCAAAGTCACGGTCAAGATAGTCCAAAGTCATTAACAAAAAGGCAAAAACTGAATCATCCAGACAATAAACAAAGTCCGAAAAGGGAAGTCTAATTTGGAGCCAGAGGCAACTTGCTCATAAAAGGAGATCTGGACATGTTCTTTGAAGGTCAAAAAAGCATAGGAAAGGTTCAATATGCAAGGAATGCTATTTAGATGAGGAAAAGAAATGATAAGTTGCCCTAGACTTGTTATGACTTGCACACTACCATGCCTTCTTTTAACTACATCCAGACATGCCCTCTAGGGCTTTTGCCATGTATGTTTCTGTACCTGAGCTGTCATATAGAATAATAAATGTAAATGGCAGCAGATGTGGAAATAATGTGAACACTTACTATAAACTATATAACTAAATTCAGTGCAATCTAAAAAAACATTCATGTGTTATTGTTGGGTTATAAAAAAGGCACATACTATTTAATAAAAGTCTGTTATAAAACATGACTAAAATGATAAAAGGGCAAAATTGTGAATGTTGGAGGAGGTGTTGAAAATGTGGACACTAACACATTATTGGTGGAACTGTGAACTGATCCAACCATTTTGGAGAGCAATTTGGAATTCTGACTAGAGAGTTATAAAATTTTGTATTCCCTTAAACCCAGAAATATTATTGATGTGTCAAATTCCAAGAGAACAGAGAAAAAGAAAAAAAAAGAACCTATATGTCCCAAGATGTTTATAGGAGCTCTCTTTTTGGTGACAAAAAACTGGAAATTAAGAGAATGTACATCAGTTGGGGAATGGCTAAACAAATTGTGGTATATGACTCAGATGGAATATTGCTGTGCTGTAATAAACGATAGGTTAATTTGTAAAAAAATTCTTGAAGATATCTACATGAAGTAATGAAGAGTGAAAGAAATAGGAACTAGAAAGCACAAATGTATAGAATTAAAATCTGAAGACTTACTTTTGAATGTTTACCTCCAGAAAATGAACTGAAAATAAAATAAAAGACAATCTATATACATATAACTCTTTGTCAGGTGATATATACTATCGTGCAGGGAGGGGAAGGAAAGGAAAGGCTGAGATATCTTGGAGTAAATTCTATTAAATAAATAAAATTTAAAAAAAGAAATGTTAATTTTAAAAAAGCATCATATTATTAGATTTGTCTCAGAATGTTGGCATTGCAAATTACTTCACTAAGATAGATTCTTAGAATGAGTCTGATCACTAAGAATAGGTCAACTGGAATCTACATGAGATGTGTGTGTTTGTGTGAACATGTATGTTGTCCATGTATATATGCATACTAATCATATATATTTATCATGCCTGTGTTTGTGTACATACTTTATTTTTTCAAAAGCAGATCAGCAAACCATGCTGATGGTATTATTTAGTTTTATTAGCAATTGTATCTCTGGCTCACATTATCAATGCCAGAAAGTCTTTATTAGCCAGTCAGTTTATGTTTATATATAGATTGTTCTTACAGTGCTAGTTCAAAAAAATCAATTGGAATTTAATATTGACTTAAGAATAAGACAACACAGGCTTATGACAAGATTAAAGTCTCTAACATTTAATTGAGACTCTGAATACATTTCAGAGTTGAAAAAAATCTGTTTTTTCTTTGAAACAAGAACACATCAGAAAGGGAGGGAGTATAGGACAACATAGATTTTTGTAGAGTCACAATTAAGAGACTATCAAGTTTCTGCCTTTTAACATCTTCAAAAAATTTAGCACAGGGCTTGGCACATGTTGTGTGCTTAATAATGCTGCTTGCCTAATAAATATTTTGATTGTGCTTTGTTTGGTTTTTATTTACTGCCTGAAAAATAGTAGTAAAGTTTCAGTTTTGCATTGGTACAAGGAGAACCACAGTAACAAAATTATAGCTATTTAAAGTACTCAAGTAACTGTTGCCAAAAGAAAGAAGTAAGGGCAATGAGGTAGTGAAGTGATAGAGTACTTCCTGGACCTGAAATCAAGAAGAATTTCTTCATGAATTCAAGTTTGGCCTCAGACACTCCTTAGTTATGCAATACCAGGAAATTCACTTAGCACTGTTTGCCTCAGTTTCTTCATCTGTAAAATAAGCTGGAGAAGGAAATAGCAAACCACTTCAAGGATCTAGGACAACTCCAATGGACTCATGATGAAAAAGGCTATCCACCATTCTAGAAAGAAGTGAGCCTGAATGCAGATTGAAACATTCCTTTCTTCACTTTTTTCCCCCATGAAGTTTCCTCTAGTGTAAGCAATGTGCCTTGTTTTACATAACAAACATGGAAATATTTATTGTAAATTACAAAATTATAAAAATATTGTAGAAATTGTAAATAAAATACAATTGTGAAGAAAACACATAAAGAATGCATATGATATTACCTGACATCTTGTGGAGAGGAGAGGGAGATACCATTAACCTCAAAATGTCAGAAAATGATTATCAAAAATTAAATCTACATGTAATCTGAAAAATTGTAAAAAATTAAGAAATCAATGAGATTTTGATTTCTCAATCACATTTTATTCATATATTTCAGAAAGTTCATCTTCTAAAATTACACCCAGAAGTATCTATTATAAATATCATTATATATCAGGATATGATTAGCATCTATTTTATTATGACAAACTAATTTTTAAAAATTTTATAGTTGTTCTTCCTTTCCAAAATGAGCCTGGCATTTATGTTTTATGTGTTTTACTTATACTTGTTTCTATGCATGCTGTCTGCTCTGATAGAATGTCACCTTCCTTGAGGGCACAGATTGTTTCAGTTTTATCTCAGTGCCAACCATAATGGCACATAGAAGTAAGAATAATTGTTTGTTGATTGATTTAATAAGCAGACTAGAACATTATAAACTAGAACATTTTTTCTGAAGTAGTAAAAAAAATTCAGGAAGTGGGAAATTCTTTCCCTTTCCTCCAACCTTCACTTCTAAATTAAGCAAGATTCCTATTAATTCTTGGCATTCATTACCAAATTAAAGATATTAAAAATAATCACATTTGTACATAATGGGTGAAGGCTCTATATTAATATTGATAAGTTGGAGAAAAATGTTTGTTCATTTTAATTACTATTATTAGTACTATTCCATAACTCATTGTATGTAATCAAAAGATAATATTATCATTTTGAGTCAGTTACTTAGGCATTTTCTTATTTTGCTCAAGTACTTAACCTATTCCCTTTTCACTGGGGTTTTGGACCTTTGGACCATGTTCATGGTCTGGTCTGGATTCAGTCATGGAGGATCTCAACTTCTAAGGTTAGGAGTTCAGTTCCCTTTTCTCATAGTCTGTGGAAAATTAATATCAAAATGAGATTTTTTTGAGAAATAGAAATAGTTCCTCTTTTGGCCTCCAAGAAGAGTTTGATTTTTAAAAATTATAAAACTTTTTGTTTACCCACACTATGAAACTGAATTGGGTCATCCTTTCTTTAGTCTACATAAAAAACTGGCAGGGTAGAAATTTATTCCCTATTTATATGTAAAAGGACTTGATCAACTAGGTAGTTACCCCATTGAGAAATATTTCCGTCAGGTAAGAGGATCTCAGCATCCTCCTGAGACCTGCAATAAGTAGAAAGGGAGGAAATGAGGACTCTGAAGCCACTCCTTGCATAACTGTAGTCCAGAGATGTCCTTGGGAGGGGCTGAGTGATGACATCAAAAGGAATATATATATACATATATATATATATATATATATATGTATATATATATATATATATATATATATGTTGTTTTTTGCAAAAGATAAGTCAGCTTTTTTTTGCCTAGCTACTCACTCTTTTGCCCTTACCTCCTACCTTCTGGCCATGCTATCTCTCTCCATGTTCCCCAAGCCTATCTGCTGTTCTTGCTCACCCTGCCTGGCTACCTGCCCTGAATTCCGTGTTGCCTGTTCAGACTGTAAGGAAGTCCTTTGGCTAGTTAGATTTCCTTTAGCAGCAGATTAATGAATTTATATTTCAAAATTAAAAATACAGCCTCTAAGGAATTTCATTTTTTACACTTTATGGCCAATTAAATCCTCAGCCTAAAGAATAATTACTCATAGTTTGTTTTGGCTTGTCCCCATAAGGTAGGAAATATAAAAAAAGTATTCAAAATATAATCTTAATCAAGTTTGGGATAGATATTTATTTTCAAATACAAAAACCTCATTAAAAACCCCAAAAAGTAAATATATGTATTGATCACACTTTATGAACAACTTATAACACATAAGAATAATTGTAACTTCCTGGAGTTTAAACCATAAACATTGGAACCAGAAGCAGTCAGTTGAACAACTGATAGGCAGGTGACATTCTATTAGTTCTGTGTTGCCCTTCCCATTATTCTACAATGGCAATCCGTTTTTAGCAAGGTGTGCCAGATTCAAGATTCACCTTCCTGGGGATAACTTTTAAGAAGCTCTTGTCTAGACACAACAATGTCTTTAGCTTCTATGTGCTTATAACCAGCCACGTGGAGGCTAAAATGTAGAAAGATGGAGCAAACCTTCTCCCACTCAAGGAAGTCAAGAATTATACATGCCATTTGGAGAACGGAAGACAGAGACCAAAAAAGAGGCAGAGAAATTCTGTTATTAAAAGTCTAGTCAGGAACTCTCCTGGCTCAGTGGTCAAGGAAAAGATTCTTTCCTCATCTTACTGTCTCAAGCCCCTTCAAAGCTCAGTCATGCACATAAGGTTGATAATGAGGATTAAGCAAAATATTTGCAAAGCGCTTAGCATAGGGTCTGGGACATAGTAAGTATTTAATAAAGGCTTTTTTCCTCCTTTTTTTTTTCTTCTTATAGATGATCTTTTACTTTTAAAATATTTCAATATAGTGTGGTTTGTTTGCATGTTGTAGTCTTCAAATAAAATACAAACTTCTTGAGGGCAAGGAACGTTTTGTTTTGTCATTCCATCCTCAGAGCCTTATTACAATGCTTTCCATATAAAAGAAACTCAATAAAATCTTGATGGATTAGAGTAGATTATCCTTCTGTATCTAGAATAATAAGACCTTTATTTAAAGTTGAAATTGCTTAACATTAAGATAACTAAGAATTAACTACACAAAGATAATTTAAATGCATATTTAATTAGCAATTGGTTTTATTTCTTTTCATAAGAATCAATGACTAAATGAATGAAATACAGAATTCAATGTAATAAAGATTAATAGCCACTAAATATTAGTATCATTTGGTCTTTATTCTGCAGGCAAAATTACAAGAAATATGTCATAAGAGAAATTCAAAAGTCAGCAAAATTAATTGATCTTAGATTTGGGACTATAAGAGATTTCTATACTTTTCCCTGTTTACTTCCACTTTATAGTAAGAAGTAATAGAACCATGATTAAAAACCAGATACTCTGATTTTCATTTTCTTTCCACATTTCCACAGTATTATGCTGCCTCCCCCAATTGAACCAGACAAATATATTTTAAATAGAAAAGTAGAATAATTTACATGTATGTATAATCATGTACATATGCATATATGTATAAATCCTATATACACATGCCTGTGTGTGTTCTCATGAATGCATTATAGACATATCTCTAGGCATGTACATTACACATTTTAGCAGTAAGCAAAAAAGGTTCTACGGATCCTAACCAAGCAGCGATAATGGATAAAGTATCCAACTTGGAGTCATCCTCCTGAGTTTAAATATGATCTCAATATGCCTTAGTTGTGTGACCCTGAGCATGTCACTTGTCACTTCACCCTCTTTGCCTCAGTTTCCTCATTGGCAAAATAAGATGGAGAAGAAAAAGGCAAACCACTGCAGTATCTTTGCCAAGATAATCCCAAGTAAAGTCTGAAAGAGTTGGACACTATTGGAAACAACTGAAAAGCAAGCAAGTCAAAGAAGTTTTGGTAGTATTTGGATTCAGAAATTACATTCTCTAGATTTTGAAAACATAAAATATGTATTAGAATAAGTGCATTTATATAAAATTTAACAGACAAGATTTGAGTTGTGTTATTTGGCACTTTTTACCTATTTACTTTATTTTATCAGTTTAAATATACTTCTTCCAGTGCAGATTACCATAGAGACACACCTTTCCTTCAAAAATGATTCTTATCCATCTTTATTTATATTATCTTACATTAAGATATACCTAACCTAATAGAGACCTTTTTCTTTTATTTAAAAAAAAATTAAACCCTTACCTTCCATTTTAGCACTATCCTGTGTTGGCTCCAAGGCAGAAGAGTGGCTAGGGCTAGGCAATGGGGGTAAAGTGACTTGACACTGTCACATTGCTAGGAAGTGTCTGAATTCAGATTTCAACCAAGGACTCTGTCTATATACCTGACTCTCAATCTACTGAGCCACCCAGCTGCCCCCAGGCCTTTTTCTTTTATAATCTTAGAGGCAGCAGTGAGACAATGTGTAATCAACTGGCCTATTTGTTGTTTCTCTTTCCTATTCCACCTCTTCTTGTCAGTTTTGCATGCCAGTTACTGTTATCTTTTATATCTCCTGCACAAAGCATTAGCAGCATGATGCCAGGAAATCATGCCAAGCATTTGTCTTTCATGATCCTTTGACTTAAATGATACTTTAATTAATTCAAGATAATGACCAGAGGGTCCTGGGACTCACAGCTGAGGAAAGTTTGGTCTTGGAATCAGGACTGTGCTCTATAAGAACCAAGCAAAGAGAGGAGCCTAATCTCATTCTTTTCCCTAGGGAATGAGGTGGTACAGTGGAAACTGGAGAGGATTATGCCTCCCTTGTGTTGAGGGTTACTATATTTTTTATTACACCTTTTGAAATAAATCTTTCTGTGTAAAAATTAATCTGACTGTTGGTGGCTAATGCAACTGGGGCATATAGGACACATAATTCTGGGGGCAATATTATCAGAGGTAGCTGGTGTCACCAGATCAATTATTTACCCAAAAGCCAAAAAGTTCTAGGAAATTTTGAATGAGGGATGCCATTGTAAATTTTAACCTAGCCAGCCTTCAAGCTTTGCAGGCCAGGTTGACTTGGTTACACAGGCATATGATAACAGTGGGAAGGAGTTTATTTTTTTATGAATATAATTTATTTATGATTGTTTCAGCACCTCCTTCCCCTCCCTGCATCATAGAAAACATCATCCAGGAGACAGAAATGTATATACAGATTATGCCTTTCACGTTTTCATTCATCAATTCATTGTGTGCTTGTAACTTTCACATTCATTCTTCAATTATTAAACCTGTAGCTGTGTATGATGTTCTGTAGATTCTACCCATTTTGCTGTTCATTATCTTGTATAGTTATTTCTAAACATTTGTTCCTTTATTAAAATTAGCTTGCTCATTGTTTCTGATGACACAGTAGTATTCTATCACAAGCATATACCACAATTTGTTTAGCCATTCCCCAATTAATGGGCATTGCCTCAAATTCTAGTTCTTCACTATCACAAAGAGAGCAATTATTAACATTTCTACCATATAGATTCTTTTCTTTTTCCCTAATCTACTTGGGAAATAGACTCAGCAATGATATTGTTTGCTTTTAGAGTATACTGAACATAGTTTTATAAAATTCTCTGGATATAATTCTAAATTGCTCGACAATATGGTTAGATCAGTTCATAGCTCCACCAACAATGTACTGATGTCCCCATTTTTTCACATATCCTCTAAACTTTTTATCCTTTTCTCATTTACCCAATTTTATGGGTGAGATGATATCACATTATTGTTTGGGGGAGAATTTATATTTCAGAGATTACATTTATAATAAAGAAATATGTGTTTATAATAATGAGCAGCTTGGTATCATAAACATGACCACACATTTTTCAAATGTAATGCAATACCAATTTTTCCTTATTTAGTTCTGGGCAAAATTGTTTATTCATCTGCAGTGCCTAACGAAGTTAAATATATTAATGGTTAGATTCAAAGACTTTTCATTCAGCAGCTACAAGGCATACATAGTCAATGCAATATGCATTTTCAAATATTTTGATTTTATAATTTGTATGGTTAGATCAATTCTTTCATATTGCCATGATTTTTCACTGAGATACATTATAAGTTTAGGAGTCTACTGAGATTACTAATGATATATTCCAAAAGCAACATATCAGAATCTCACCATGAGTAAGGAATCCTTTGTACTTTGTGTATACATCTCATTATATATAATTATACTGGAGGTCAACATTTACTGAAGTATTTTAAAGAGAAGAATCAAAAAGGGAAAATAATATGGATAGTAATATATAGAGAATAATCATAACTGAATGCAAATGGGATGAACTCATCCATAAAATGGAAGTGGATAGCAGAGTGAATTAAAAACCAGAATTCTACTATATGCTATTTACAAGAAACACATCTGATGCAGGGTGACGCACAGATTCAAGGCAAATAGCTGGAGCAGAATTTATTATGCATTATCTAAAGTAGTGGGTCCCAAACTTTTTTTGGCCTACTGCCCCGTTTCCAGAAAAAATATTACTTAGCACACCCTGGAAATTATTTTTTTTAATTTTAATAGCAATTAATAGGAAAGATAAATGCACCTGTAGCCATCACTGCCTCCCTGCATCACTGCAGCGCCCACCAGGGGACGGTGGCACCTACTTTGGGAATCACTGATCTAAAGTAAGAAAAACACTAGTAGTAATAATGATATCAGACAAAGCTAAAATAAAAATTCATCTGAATAAGAACCTCAACCTTCCCCTATTAGAACTAGATAAATCAATCAAAAAATAGATAAGAAATAAGTAAGGGAAGTGAATGAAATGTTAGAAAAATTAGAGTTAATAGATATCTTGAGAAAACTGAATAGGGTTAAAAGGAATATACCTTCTTTTCAGCAGCATATGGTACATATACAGAGATCGATCAGGTACTTGGGCATAAAAACATCACAAATAAATGCAGAAAAACAGAAATAATAAATGCAACTTTTTCAGATCAAAATGCAATAAAAATTATCATTAATAAGTATTTATGGAGAGGCAAATTTAAAATTAATTGGAAACTAAGTAATCAAGTTCTTCAAAATCAGTGGGTCAAAGAACAAATCAAAGAAACAATTAATGATTTAATTGAAGAGAATGACAATGAAAACAGTATATATTTAAAACCATCAGTAAGTATCATTTGCAATGGGGAGAAGTTAGAAGCCTTTCCAATAATATCAAGAGTGAAGCAAGGATGCCCATTATCACTACTACAATTTAATATTATACTAGAAATGCTAGTGATAGCGATTAGAGAAGAAAAAGAAAGTAAAGTGATTAAATTATACAATGAGGAAACTAAACTATTACCCTTTGCAGATGATATGATAATATACTTAGAGAATCCTAGAAATTCAACTAAAAGACTAGTGAAAATGATTAACAACTTGAATAAAGTTGCAGGGTACAAAATAAACCCACAGAAATCATCAGCATTTCTATATAATGGCAACAAAACTCATCAGTGAGAGTTATAAAGAGAAACTCTAGACAATACATCATATTTGGGAATTGATCTGTCAAGACAGACTCAGGAATTACATGAACACAACTACAAAACATTTTTCACACAAATAAAATTAGTTCTTAACAAATGGAAAGACATTAATAGATCATGGGTAGGACATGCTAATATGATAAAAATGCCAATCCTACTAAAACTAATGTACTTTTTCAATGCCATAATTATCAAACTATCAAAAAACATTTTATAGAATTAAAAGAGTAAAACAAAGTTCATCTAGAAGAACAAAAGATTAAGAATATCAAGGGAAATAATGAAAAAAAAATGTGAAGGATGAGGGACTAGCAATACCAGATCTTACACTGTACTTCAAAGCAGTGATCATCAAAACTATGTTACTAGCTAAGAGATAGAAGGGTGTATCAATGGAATAAATTAGGAGAAAATGACCTCAGCAAGCTAATGTTCAATAAACCCAAAGATCCCACCTTTTGAAATAAGAATTCACTATTTGGAAAAAAAACGCTGGGAAAATTGGAATAGCTATAGTATGGGAAAAATTATATATAGATAAACATCTCATACCCTATACCGGGATAAATTCAGAATGGTTAAGTGACTTAAATACAAAGAGGAAAATTATAAATGAATTATGTGAACATAGAATAGTATACCTGTCTGATCTGTGGGAAAGTAAAGAATTTAAGACCAAGCAAGAGATTATAAAATGTAAAATGAATGATTTTGATTACATCAAATTAAAAAGGTTTTGTATAAACAAAACTAATGTAACCAAAATTAGGAGAGCAAGAAACTGAGAAAAAAAATCTTTATAACAAAACTCTCTGACAAAAGTTTAATTTCCCAAATATATATATATATGTAATTAATTCAAATTTACAAAATAATCAAGCCATTCCCAAATTGACAAATGGTTTTAGTGTTAAAAGATCACTTCATTGCAAATATGAATAATATATAAATAGGTTTTGAACAGTGATGCATGTATAGCGAAGTGGAATTGCTTGTCAGCTCCAGGGATGGGGAGTGAAGAGGGGCGGGAAACACCATGAATCATGTAAATATGGAAAAAATTTCCTAAATAAATAAATTATAAAAATTTTAAAAAAGATTACTCTATTACAAATATGAATTATACAAAAATAGGTTTTGAGTAATAAGACATGTAGAAACCAGTAAAATTGCTTGTCAGCTCTAAGATGGGAGAGAAAAGAGAAGAGAGAGAATATGAATCATATAATAATGATAAATATTCTAAAATGATAAAAAATAAATAAATATTTTAAAAATAAATAAAAGTAATATGGTAATATTTTACTTACATGTAAATTTTGATTAATTAGATTATGTTGGGGTCTACAGTATTCAACCACAGGTATTATTATTTTCTGAACTTTATCCATTCTTTTTATGTTGTTTCTTTTCCTTTTTCACTCAACAGTCTACTGTGTCATCAGCTGATGTTAAAGGAGGTTTATAAACAGTATGAGAGAACTATAATTTGACTGTAATCTACACTCAAGTTGCACATTCTAAAATAATTTCTACCTCTCTACCCAGACATTTTCTTTATATTAAAATACAGTCAGTTTCACAGTTTTAATGCTATAATTAAATATTTTTCATATATACCTTCCAAGTTCTTTCATGAAGAGAATGCTAATGATAAAGCTTGAGGCATCTGAGTAGTTTATGAATCGTTAATTTATGTAATCACTTTATTTCATACAATGTTTTCTGAGCTTTTCTTTAGCTTGGCAATGTCCTCAGAAATTTTTTCTACTTCTTCATCCTCTATGATGTGTTCAAATATGAACTTAAATTATTTTCATAATGCTTATTGTTTGCATTAATTGTGTGTTCTGCAAGGCAAAATGTTCAAGTATCTCAGAAATGATTTTCTTTTTGTTGTTGATTGAGATGTGAGAACTTACTATTCTGAAATCCTGTTCTTTTGGGGTTTCTATTCAACTCCTACTACTGATTGAGTTAAGAAAAAGACCTGACACTTTTTTGTATGAAGGAGAAGCAAGTACATTCTAGGAGGACACCAGAGCCTCTTGACTCCTTGGTACCCAGAAGACACTAGCCTCTTGTTCCATGTGACTCCTTGTATCTGGAAGACCAGCTTTTGATGTGAAATGAGTTCAAGTCCAGCCAGTCAGAGAGACCCAGAAAAGTGACATCAGGGAGCTTATAAGATTGAGGTCTATGAAAAGGAAAGCTCTTTTTCTCAGGAAAGCTCTTTGGCACTGTCACAGTGAGAGGAGGCAGCTAGGAAATTGAGTACTCGTGTGCCTGAGATCTGGCTGAGAAGTGGAATGTGGGATCAGGGGGAGGGTTGTCAAGGGAACAGTTAGCCACTCACAACCTTTTCTCTGACCTGTTTTTAATTATTTAACAAATAATTATGAATTAAGATACATTTTTGAGATAATGTTAATCTTAATAGGTGGCATGTAATGACACCAATTTAGCAATCTTAGAATCATTTGTTGTAAATCTTGGAGCTCCCCTTTTTTTACATCTTAATTTTTTATAGAAAAAATGTCATTTTAAATATATCTTGGTAATTTCATTAATGTATGAACTTACTAATAATTAGACATAGACATATTAAGAATACAATAATTAATGCTTGTTAATAGTCAAGGGACTATTTGATGCTTTATATTTTGTACTCCCAGTCCCTAACTTTACCTCATACTAAGTCTATTATGTTGGAATTTCAAGCAAAATATATAGCAGTGAGGGCTATAATGTTTGTGTTATTTTTATTATAGTTTGCTTTATTCTCTTCCAAAATCATTACCTGATACCGAATCTTATAATGTTTTCATGCTTAGCTTACTCAGAAAAAAAAATTAAGTTTTTATTTCACTAGGTCCATAATCAATGAATTTCTAGTTTAGTAGTATTATATTAAGGCTTTTAATTTGAAAGCATAGTCTTTAAGAACACAGAATTATCTTGATATTATAATTGAGGCATCAGATAGCACTCAGTATTCAACAACAAAAACAGAAAATAAATTATTGCATTATAATATTCATGTGAACCACTGGCTGATCAAAGCATATTTACATCCAGTTGTGTTTTGAAGGGTTAGTCTTTGAAATGACTTTTCAGATCAGTTCTGGATATTTTGTTTATTAATAAATTATCCTAAAAGTGAACAAATTATATAGAAAAGTAGAGTAAAAATGAAGCACACTTGACACTATATCTACAATTTTATATCGTATTAAATTTAATTCATTAGTTCAGAATCTGTTAATGTAGAAGATATAATCATGCAGTCTAGTTTAATCTGACATAAAGTTAAATTTTGCCTCATAAAATTTTACTGAACACTTTAATAATGTGAAGAAGTCTTAAAGAGTATTGTTTTCACATTTGGTTTGGATAGGTGAATATTATTTGAAATTGCAAACATGCTTGATATTTAATAGATTCAGTAAACTTTCTACTTAAAAGTACACTGAATGTGACTACCAGTGAATGTGAATTAATTAAATTCTGCACTGATTGCATGCTTAATACAACCCATCTAATGTTCACTTGAGAGAGAAGCACTGGATGTGATATGTGCCTTCGTGGTACTTTGAATCTAATATAAGCAATACTAGAATTTCACTATGACCTTTCCCCAAATGATCCACAATTAGTGAAAAAGAATGGTAGAAATAATTAATTGAAAGATCATCTACTCTAATATTCTTTCAGCCTGCATTTCCTACTTTTTTCCTTTTCCTTTGGGTCCTCTCTTTTAATTTGCATTGTCGTCCACTATTGAGATTAAGTAATATCAATGGAAACTTAAAACTACAGATAAATCCTTCACAATTTGCACAAAAAGCATTTTGACAATTTTTATCTACCTAAAATCAAAACAAGGTAATTCTCATAGGCACAGGAACCCAAATAATTATATATATATATATATATATATATATGTATATATATATATATTTCAGTGAAGAATTATATTTGAGAAAAATTTATTATTTCTAATATTTTTTATAAATAGTCAAACATTGTGGCTATGAGAAAGCAGTAAATTTCCTAGTAGACCAGAATGTCATTCAAAGAGCAATTATACCTCAGCATTATGGCAAATAGTCCTATTAGTTACTTTGCTTAGACTCTAACAGCTCCATGCTCCATTGTGTCAAACACAGACCAGAAAGTTAGGAATATAAGTAAAAATGGGGTGGGGGGAGCTCTTTCTACAATCTACAATTTTAGAAATACAAATCACAGTTAAAATTCTTATAATGATCTTTGTTATATCATATCATTGTCACAACATATAGAGTTGTGTAAAAAGTCATTACATAAACCATGTTTACGTAGACAAGTTTAGAACTGTCATAAATCTCTTTTTATAAAAAAAAAAACTTTAATGAGCAGATACTTTATAAGAAACTAGAGAACACCTTCAAAAATAGCATGCTAAAAAAGATGACAAAAACAGTGAAATTTGAGATATTCTAGAGTTCAGATAAATGATAAATCTGACTTTACACAAAGATATATGATTGATTCTCTTAAAGTGTCTGGAGGCTTTTTACGAAATGATCTGTTCTCATACTTTCTGATTTTTGAACTCAAATGTATCAATATTTTGCTATAGCTAGCAAATCATAAAAACTTCTTCAAAGAGTAGAGTTCCTTGTAATATGGCTTTGAGAAAGAAATGGAAGGGGACAGCTGGGTAGCTCAGTGGATTGAGAACCAGGCCTAGAGATGGGAGGTCCAAGGTTCAAATGTGACCTCAAACACTTCCCAGCTGTGTGACCCTGGGTAAGTCACTTGACCCCCATTGCCTACCCTTACCACTCTTCTGCCTTGATATTGGCTCCAAGATGGAAGGTAAGGGTTTAGAAAAAAAGAGAAAGAAATGGATATTTTTTTTCTGCCTACTGGCCTGCCAGTCAGATTACAGTCTTCTCAAATTGACTGTAAACCTTTTTTTTTTTTTGCATCATCTAAATACACAGTAGATACCCAGTAATTGTTGCTTGTTGATGTTGTTAAGGTGATAATGAAGAGCTTGGCTTCATTCCCCTAAATGCCTCTGGGAAAAGGGCACGGAATTAGCTTAATAGCTTGTATCTAAAACTCAAAGGATACCCTTACTTCTTTAAAAGGTCTTATGTCACAGAACCAATAGAATGGGGGGAATACTTCCAGACATCAAGATAAACCTGGGGGTGCTCAGCAGGATTATACAAATACATGAGACTTCTTCCTTTAAAGACATCATTAAGACTGAACCACTCAAGAGTGAATGTTCTTGGTTCATTAGCTCCAGAAGTTCTATTAAACTTTTTATCTATTAAGCATAGGCATGTGCAACTCTCTGCCCTAAGGGGTCAGGTATAAATTACTAATGAGCTGCAAATTTAATTAATATGGCCAATGGCAAAATAAATGAAATAAAACCTTTGAAAGACACTCAAGGAAGTATTCTATTCATGAAATTTTGGAAGAATCTTTTTAAGAAGAGTAAGAAACAAAAGTAAAATCTATACTTCCAGGACAACATAAACTGTGTCCAACAGGTGATGCTCTCATTAGGGTACCAACTGAATATGTGTCTGACAAACAGCATCCCATTTGTTCATGTCGTCTTCATGTCATTTCCTCCATATAATATACTTCTTCCACATAACTATGCTACATAATTTGTCTGGTTTTTTTTTTTGTGTGTGTGTGTGTGTGTGTGTGTGTGTTCTTAAGCATCTGCCAAAGTAATCACTATTGAGAAGTGACAGCCTCATGAAACCAGATTATTTCTTTTAAGTGGATGATGCTGGAGAGAACCTATAAACTACTTTGACACTTGGGATTTTGTAGTTTTCCTAAAGCAACAAAGTTGTTGAAGGTAGAGAGAGGTTGATTAAGTATGGAAGCATTAAACTTTTAATGATGTCTCATTGATACCCTGCATAATTGTTCCTATATTCAGGGGATGTCTCCATAAGTGCTCCTCCATTATTCAATAGGGCAAGGTACTTTGTGAATGCCATCAAAATCAATTACAGTTTGGCTACTTTGGGGGGCCAATGAGGCAGAGAATTAACCTCCAACTAATTTCCAAAGTCATTTACCAGCTGATAGCCTTGCACATTTACTGCCATAGGCACCAGACGTTATGGAACATTTTAAAAAGATGCATGCTGTAGGGTGCAGAGGAAGGATTATCAGGGCTTGAGACAGACAGTCTTCTAAGGTAAATACTTATTTATTCCTGACTCACAGGGCCGCTTGGTGCAAGGATTTATGAAATTTAATTCTATTTTAAATAAATATGAAACCAAGAGGAGACTCCTTGACCTTTAAATGATCTGAAAGACTTCCAGGCACCTGGATAAATCAGGCTAATGACATCCAAACTAAAGAGTCACAGAAATGGTCAATAGGGTTCCTATTAAAAAAAAGAGGTCCAGATCGATTCTTGAGATTGAAGGTTTCATGACAAGGTTTTGGATACAAGCATGAAGTATTCCATTTACCTCTTTCATTTGGAACAGACTGGGTGGTTTACCTTACAACATTTATAACAGCTTACAAGACATGGTGATCCAGGTACTTAATGACATCTATTATTATTGGATGTCAGAAATTACTGGGCTAAATCAAACTAGCATGTTAATTGAGCTTTATTACAGCAAGATCAGGGTATCATTTAGAGAACCACTCAAAAATGCTTTGTTTTTGAGGGGTGGGTGTCATTGTGCCTCCTTGGGTAATAATTCCTCTCATTTTCTTCAGCTTATTGTGATCATCTTTACAAAACTAAATAAGATTATATTCTAGGAAGGAATTTTCTCTCTTTTTAAATGAAAAAGCCATTGATATTATCTATAGAATAACATTAGCATGGAGATAAAAGGGCTTTAATACCCTTAGGGAAGAAATATTTTCATTAACAATTTTATTTAGAAAGTTATTGCTAAGCCATTTCATAATAAATGGGCAACAAGAGGATCACACACACACACACACACACACACACACACACACACACACACATACAAACAAACAAACAACCTGGAAAGACTTATATGAAATGGTGCAAAGTGAAGTGAGCAGAACTAGGAGAATGTTGTACATAGTAGCAATAGTGTATGATAATCAACCATGAATGACTTAACTGTTGTTGTCAAAGCAAGGACCTGAGAAAACTCCAAAGGACTCATGAAAAAGGCTATCCACTGCCATGGAATGAACTTATAGTCCATGAAGATTGGAACATACAATTTTTCACTGTATTTCTTCCATGAATTTTTCTGTAGTTATGAGATATGTGTTTTCTTTCACAACAGAAAATGGAAATGTGTATTCATGTACAACTTATATCATTTTGCCTTCCTTCTTAGGAAGGGGGGGTGGAAGGGAGGGAAAGAACATGGCTTGCAAAATGTCATAAAATTATTATTAAAATTGTATTGACATGTAATCTGGAAAAAATTAAAAATTAAAAAAAAGAAAGTCATTACTTTTTGGTCATCTTGTGAGCTTAACAGTTATTCAGTACAGCAATACAAGGTATAGTGCTGGCAGCCAAAGGCTTAATTTTATTTAGATCATCCTAAATTCCTTACCAAAAGCAGATTCATGATTAGATTCATGTTGGCCAATCTTATTTTTATAATAGAACTGAGATTAAAATGGTCCACTTATTAGCACAAGTAAGGAGAAGAACCGATTTTAGAACTGGAAGTCACCTGAGATATACTCTCATTCAACCCTTCCTTTTATGGTTAGGGAAATTGAGACCCACGAATGGTGAAGTGATTTACCCAAGATTATACATATGGCAGAGCTTGTTATAAACTCTGACTGTCTAACTCTATTACTCCTTTCATTACACATGAGTTTTTGTTGCTCTCTTAATAAACTCTCATTGTGATGGTATGGTATCCTTAATGCATAGGGAACAAGTGTGACATCCAATGCTGATGAGACTGAAAGTTAATGTTTAGGTTCTGTAAGTTTCTTCTAAGTATTTTAAAATGCCTTTCTGTTTCAAGAATTGAGTTCAATGTAATAAACTTTTCTACTAGCAGCAATGCAGTGATCCAGGACAATTCTGAGGGACTTATGAGAAAGAACACTATCCACATCCAGAGAAAGAACTGTGGGATTAGAAACACAGAAGAAAAACAATCGCTTGATCACATAGTTCAATGGCGATATGTTTGAGGATGTTGCCTGTAAATGATCATTCTATTACAAATATTAATAATATGGAAATAGGCTTTGATCAATGATAAATGAAAAACCCAGTGGAATTGCTCTTTGGCTACAGGAGGGGGGAGCAAGAAGGGGAGGGAAAGAATATGAATCATGTAACCATGAAAAAATATTCTAAATTAATTAGATAAATAAATAAACAAATAAAGAATTGAGTTCCAGTTGATTCACGAAAGTCATTTGAGTCTATTATAAGTAAAAATTGATCTGGAAGCTTATTACCAGACTCATTAGTAAAGAGAGAGAGATTTCTAACTTAAGATAAGATCAGGTTCCATATCCCAGTCCAGACCAATCCCCCTCCACACTGCCCTGATCACTTGCCAGAGATGCCTCAGAAAGAGAGAGAGAGAGAGAGAGAGAGAGAGAGAGAGAGAGAGAGAGAGAGAGAGAGAGAGAGCCAAACTTTTCTCTGTCCCCTCAGCTCCCCCCCCCAAACTGAACATGTTCCTCCCTCTGTGGTCACATGGCACTGGCTCTCCATGTTTTGCTCAGGATGCCCAATCTGGTGGGGAACCCAGGAGTCTGGTTTTCCCAGAGGCCTCCTGATTTTTTGACTCCTATGTCCTAATAACAGGGTGTTCAGGATCCAAGCTGTAATGGATATCCCCTAAATATTTTCCTAAAAACAAGTCCTTCTTCTTCCAGTCAGCCACTAAGTATTTACAAAGCACTTGGTTTCTTCCAGACCTGTGCTAAGCACTGAGAAAAACAAAACAGGCAAAATATATATTGTTCTTTAGAAATATTGAGTGTACTAATAGGAGAAAACATAAAAAATATATATATATGAAAATGACAATGAACAAATACCTTAAATTCAGATAAATTTGAAATGTTCATTAGAAGAAAGGCATTACAATTAAAGGATTTGAGGAAAGTCATAGAAGAAAAGATTTTAGCTAAGACTTGAAAGAGGTGAAGATGAGAAGGGAAAGTATTCTAGACTTGGGGAACAGCCAATGAAAATGCCCCATGTCTAAAAAAAGTTTATTGTGATAGGGACACTGAGGCCAGTGTTATTGGGTCAAAGAATAAAGGGCAGGAGAAAAAAAATACAAGATTGAGTAGGTAGAAGGGGACCAGAGCTTTGAATAGCAAACAGGACTTTTTAAAATTTGATCATATAAGCTAATGAAATTTATTGAAATTGGAGGAGATGACATGATCAGATCTTTTGTTTAGGAAGAATACAACTGAGTAGAACATGAACTATAATGAAAATAAAGAGTCAAACCAACAAATTATTGCAATTGTTCAAGAATGGGGTGTCAGACTTTAGAATGGCGATATATTGTTTTTAGGTCATTTTTCAGTTATGTGCATCTCTCTATGACCTCGTTTGAGATTTTCTTGGCAGAGATACTGAAGAGAATTGCCATTCCTTCTCCAGCTTTTGTTTTTTACAAATAAGGGAACCGAGGCAAACAGAGGCTTGTCCAAGGTCACATAGCTAGTATGACTGAGGCCAAATTTAAACACAGGAAAATGACCGCTCCTGGTTCTAGGTCCAGCACTCTGTCCGCTGAGCCATCTAGTCACTCTCTCTATAGGAAATGTTATAAAGTTAAACTCAACAAGGCCTGACAACAAATTGTTAATGAGGGTGGTGGTAAAGGGAATCTAAAACCCAATTATAATCATCCCTAACCTAAAGGCACATTCTACTCTTCCAGCTCTATGTGGAATTCTGTTAATTATCTCTAAGTTCGGGGATAAATCCTCTTCATATGTGATTCTTAGAAGATCTACGGTCCTTCAGAGTTTGAAGAACATCTCTTCATACTCCAGTATAATATCCTGATCACTTCCAGCTATTTGTGCTCTTTCATTGGAAGTTATGTATGCAACAGCTTTATGGGGGGCAGCAGAAGCTTGATTTAAAGTGTATATTTGGTGAACTGACTTCAGGTTATGCATAGTAGAAGATTTCTTTCTCTATTTCAGAGGAAGATCAGATATTCTGTGACTATTTCCAAATAAATAGTGGCCTTTTGACTGGCTGATGAGAAAGAAAGAAATCTGTGGAAAAAGCCAAATGACACAAACTAGATATCTTTTTTCCTGGTGTAAACAGAGGCAAGGAAAGTTATTAGTGTTTGACAGACAATCCAAAGTCCCCCTTTTGCCACACATAAAGCAGACAAGGAACTATCACAATACCTGCATATAATCTGAAGTGCAGAGTCACCCTCCATTACTTGTGTCCTGACAAAGGTTAGGCAGGTAGGCTGAACACTATGCATACTTGAAGGATTTGATTCCCATTGTCCAGTCTCCTCTGGACAATATATTTGCTTTTTCATCACTTTGCATTTACTTCTTTTTCTATATTCTATATCCATCCAGTAGAATGTAAGCTTCTTGAGAGCAGGAGTGATTTTTTTGTCTATGTATTTCTAGAACCTACCACAGAGACTATGTCATAGTAGGTGGTTAATAAATATTTATGAAGTTTATTAATTTATTAAATTGAATTGTGTGCTTATGTACATAGTGATAAATTTCTATCACAAAATATAAGGAGATCTCTAAGACAAATACTATCCTTGAGTCCATAAGGATTGACTACAGTGTACAGAGATTGCACTGTGTATAAATGGATTTTACTATTTAATGATAACTTTTCTGTGCAATTTTCTCCAAAGTAGAAAGTAGTGTTGTGTTTGATTTTAATTAGCAGAGCTTTTGGTTTCACAGGCTCTCTGCATGAGATAGAGCTGCTTGTCATCTGCTGTGTAATTCATTCACGAAATTACTCCACAGGTCACCAATTGATGAACGTATTTGAAATGGAAATTCAAGAAAAAGCTAAATTGTTGTTTATGAGGGGAGAAAGAAACAGTGCAGTGTGTGCTTTGGATTCCTGGTCAAAGCTCCTCTGATGGGGATTATTTTTTCCAAGAAAATGAGAAGCTTGTAAGCTGAGTTTATTTGTGCTGCCTATGGGAATTTTTAAAAAAATAAAAGATACAATGACTATAACTACATTTGTTATTTGAGAATCTGTTGCAAATTTTCTCTTATATGTCAAAAAGTCTCTATCTTGTGTGCTTGTATGTGTATATAGATATATTATTCACAGACAGAAATATATATGTATATATATGTATATTCATTCCTATATTGGGTAATAAATTTTTCTTCATAAACAGTCACTGAATACAAAGTAGGTTTGGGAGAAAATTATTACCAAGATGTCTGGCTATACAGCATGAGAGAATGATAGCTGAAAATTTAGCAGCATACTCATTATCAATATTTTTATGAAAATCTTCCTTATATGTTCAGGCAGGCAGCTATAAATTGATCAATGTCAGCCAGAAAGGGGAAGATAAACTAATGAGGGAGAAAAGTGAAAGAAAATTGATACTGGGTCAGGGGGAAAAGAAAGAACAAATGGAATATTTGGTGAAATGCATTTAGACAACTTTTCCAGATATTCAGTGATTGAAGCAAACTTTAAATATCCATATTTTAAAGGGTATTAATTTTCTGAAGGAAATCACCAGATATAACAGTTCCTAATGTCATCTGTAAAACTCTTCCCTCCATCAAACAAAGATTTAGGTGCTGGTTCATCCAGAATGACTCCTTCCTTAATTTATAGTTTATATCTGTGTCTTGAAGCTTTTTTCTTAAAAAAAATTACAGTGTCATTTTGGTTAAAGTGGCCCTCGATGTGTCATTGTATCAGGAAATGCATGTCAAAGGCTGATTGCTCTACAGTAGGCAGCATAGAACTGCCTATAACCAATTAGCTTTTCCAAGAGCCTGAAATACTCTTTTATCCTAGAATAGCCTCCTAACCAGGACATCCTCAAGGATCTCATGACAAACAGGATGAAGGAATTGACAGATTAAATGCAGATTGAAGCATACCATTCTTCACTTTATTTCCTACATGATTTATTTTCTCTAGAATAAGCAATATGTATATTCTTTCACAGCATGATGAACATGGGTATCTGCATTGTATGGCAGCATATTTACAACCTATATCATATTGCCTGCTTTAGGAAGGATGGCAGGGAATGAAAAAACATGGAACACAAAAGGTCAGGATTATTAAAAAAATATTAACGTGTACTCTGAAAAAATATTAAATCAAAAAAGAATAGTCTCCTAACCAACTAGTCTCCATGTTTGTAATTGGTAACTTTTTTAGTGTAGCCTCATGAACAACTGATGTTACTCTGGTTTCCTTCAAAACCCCAAAAATAAAAAGAAGTATGCTCCAACCTACATTCAAACTTCATCAGTTCTTCCTCTGGAGGTGAATGACAGTTTTTCATGAGTCTTTTGGAATTGCTTAGATATTATAGTGCCGAGAATAGCTAAGCTATTCATAGTTGATTATTGTACAAAATTGTCATCACTATGTACACCATTTTCTTTTGTTCACTACACTTTGTTATAGTACACATAAGTCTTTCCAGGTTTCTTTTTTTTCTGAAAACATCATGCTCATCTTTTCTTATAGAACAGTAGTATTGCTTGACAATCATATACCACAACTTATTCAGCCATTCCCCAAATGATGAGCAAAGTCTCACTTTCCAATTCTTTGCTACTACAAAAAGATGTACGCTAAATATTTTTCTACTTATAAGTCTAGTTTCTTTTTCTAACTTCTGCGATTCAGACATATTATTGCTATTGCTGGGTCAAAGGGAATACACAGTTTTATAGCCTTTTTGGTATAGTCTCAAATTCTGTTGCATTTTTTTGGATCAATTCACAACTCCACCAACAGTGCATGAATGTCCCAATTTTCCTCAATTTCCTCCAACATTTGTTATTTTCCTTTGCTGTCAAATTAACTAATCTGATGGCAATGAGGTGGCACCTCAGAGTATTTATTTTTAATTTGCCTTTTCAAAAGTGATTTAGATAATTTTTATGACTATCAATAGCTTTGATTTCTTTGTCTAAAATCTCCCTGTTCACATTATTCAACCATTTATTAATTGGGAAATGATTTACTTTCTTTTAATTTTTAAAAATGCTTTGATCTTCTGTCAAAAGCAAAATGGTTGTTACAAATTTCTGTCTTGATACCAATAAACAGTATTGATTCTAAGATGGAACATGAGAATTTTTTGGAAGAATGATTTATATTTTTACAGTGATATTATAAAAATGAACAATTTGCAGACTACTGAACAGATGAGGAATGGAATGAGCAGAATCAAGAAAACAATTTATACAATAACATCTCTTTGAAGACAAACCTCTTTGGAAAGTGGGAAGAAGTAAGATCAACATAATTATCATCTGTGATGAAACATGCATATCCCACCCCTAACATGGAGGTGACAGATTGAGAATGAGCTAGACATTTGGCCTCAAAGTCAGGAAGATCTATGTTCAAGTTATGGCTCTGACTGATATATAATGACTTTGTGATCCTTGGTAAGTCACTTTCCCTGTGAGTATGCCCACAGGTATCCCTGGTGTAGTCTGAAACAGAATAATAGTGACCAGAAAATATTTTAAAAAGAAAGTAAAATTACAAAAAATGGAGATAATATGTAATATTCTAAGTTAATTTAAACCCCTCAGAGTTCTTTATGTACTATTTATTGTCTCTCATTTCTCTTTAAATTTAATACCACTGATCTAGTAACTATGATTATGGAAGTTTTTTTTTATATCAATGAAATCACAGGTCTAGTATCTAGTATTCATATCACAGGTATATTTTAAATTTATGTTGATAAATAATATAAGTTCATGTTCTAAACTTAATTTCTGCCAGACTTCTTTCCAGTTTTCCCAATAGGTCTTGTAAATTGGGTTCTTTCATATATAACCTTTTTTTAAAAAAAATTTATTGAACATTGGGTAATTGAGTTCAGTTAAAAATAATTCTTAACAAATCTAGTACAATAACGTACTTTTAAAGATTTAAGTCAATAGCAAGTGACTTTGATAACTACTTTATAATGCTATTTGAGATCTGGAAATGTAATTCATTCTTGTCTATTTTAAATAATATTTGCCCTACTATTATAGATTGCTTCTTCAAATGAATTTTGCATATACTCATTTTTATATATTGGCACAGCCCATCAATGAGTACTAAACATCACTTTAGTTTTCTAAATTATAGATTTCTTTCTGAAGCATTTTGTGTTAAAGCTAAAGAGGCATTTACTCTAGTTTGCTAGCTTGATTCCCAGATACCTGATTATTTTTAATGGGATTTCTCGTTTTATAATTTCCTTCTGAGATCTGTTTATACTGCATGGAACACTATTTCACTTCAGTATTTTTGTATTCAAAGTCTGTTTATCTGACTTTCACTTCTTTGGAGTTACTTTTTGCCATGAATTCATTCCCTAAACAAATTAAGACTTTTATCTCACACTAAGAGCTATAAATTCTGAAAAGTGTTCATTCATAATTTCTTCTCCTATACATTTCACTTCTCTTTTGAATCATCTTTAATTTCTCATTGTGATTTGGTTTGTTTTAAGCTGCTAGCTAATATGAATCTTAGCGACTAAAAGAGGAATCACTACTTTCTATATAGGCTTTTAAGAAAATGAAATATAAATACTTTGTGGCAACTGAAGCTTTATTTTCATATGGGTTTTAAGCAAAACAGGTGGACAGAAATGTAAAATAGGTAACATAGATATTTAGAAGTGCTACATCCTGTCATTGGACAAAGAGGGAAGAGGGGAGAAGAGGAATGTAGCCAGTAGTTTAATGTAGTTTTGTTTCTCTGTTTTAGGAATGGAATGGAGGATAATGACTAAAAGAAATGTCATGCCCATTAGTATGGCTGAATAGTGATATTGAAAAGAATAGCTTCATGCAAATAAGGTAAGAGAAGAAAGGAGTGACTACTGTTCATATTTAGCTATGAATTTCCAAACATCAGTATCAATATTACTGAGAGATATTAAGTAGGTAGAGTTTAGAAAATGTGGCAACTACTGAGGAATGGGGAATAAAGGAGAATGAAGAGAAAGGGATGCTTTTGACCTTCCAAACCTCAGTGATTGGAAAAGTAGAATTACTTTTGACAGAAACAGAATCCACTGTCTTGGCCTATTGAAATATCACTGACAATTCAATGCCTAGGTCCAGAGTTGCCTCATTTCTGAACTATTCCTGGATCTCTCTGTCCAGTACTAATATCATCTTCTTGTAGATCTCTTAAAGCACTTCATATCCCCCATGGGATTTATCATATTGTATTTTATAACAAAATGTTGTATACACATTAATTTTCTTCCTACTTTTTAATACTTTGGGAACCAATATTATATTATTTATCTTTTTTCCCATCTCTCTGAACATTGTTTTAAAAATAGTACAACTTTTGTATTTCTTTTAAATTGAATTCCCTTTAATAGGCCACAGATAACCAAAAATGCATAATTTCTTTAAGAGAGAAAATATTTATCTTTTTCATTAACAGTCAAATTACCAGTTTAACTATTAGATATTTGGTAACTTGAAAGGATGAAATAAAAGGAGAGAAAATTTCTAAAGTGAGGAATCTCAGGGTTAGTTGATTGGGAGGAAATGTAAGAGTCCATGGGAAGGATGAAAACAAATGGGCAAAAAAATTCATAAAGGTAATAACACCAAAATTGAGGCAATGGTTCCAAAGACATTTCTGTTTGTTCTATAAATTTGCTCATAACCAGTTCTGAAAATGAGAGTAAATATACTTAATAAACTTTTAAAAATTGTATTTTTTTAGTTCTAAATCATCTCTCTTACTCTATTGCCTCACACACCTACTGGGAAATCAAGAAATATCATGTTAGTTTTATAAGTGAAGTCATGTGAACCATAATTCCATATTAGCCATGTTAAAAAAGAGATAAAACTAAAAGAAAAATGATTTACTATGTATTCTGAGTCCACCAGTTCTCTATCTAGAGTTGGATAGCATTTTATATCATGTCTTTTGGAGTTGTAGCAAATCATTTTATTGATCAGTTATTAATCCTTTCACAGTTAAATTTTAACTTACTTTTGACAAGAAAGCAGTTGTAAGATTCACTTAACAACCAAAGCAAATAGAGTGTCTTATCCAAATCCTTGTACTTTAGGATAAGTTCTAGGAAAGTCATTTAGCAACCTAGAAGAGGGAATTTACCATATGGTACTTTGGTTTCCTGATTGGATGAACATCATTACCCAAGTGAGAATTGCATTCCAAATATATAGGTTTCATTTTAAAGATCATATATATGTAAGCTCATGAATACATAATCATTTTAAACAATAGAAAATTCTTAGGAAATGAAGCAGCTGGATAAAACATCCAAGTCCCTTTTTCTTTGACAGTAATATTTTCAATGAATTTAATCCTGTATATGTGGCAGATGGTATAAATAATTTGCTCATAGCAACACGTACCATGTGCATAAGGTTAATTGAATTGCCCTATCATTGACCAAAAAAAAAAATGCAACAACCACACAAAGGCAAACCTAAAAATTTAACTTTCCAATATTTGGGCTTAAGTCAATGCTCTTTTTTGGCTAGCTTACTTAATATGTTTTTTTGGGGGATAATAATGTCATTAATGTTATAAAATTTGTCTTTGTAGTCTCTTTATAGATATCAGCTTTATCCTAAATGCCAGAGAACTCTGCACCAGGCAACCATGAACCAGTCAGCCCCTTCTCTCATTGTTCCATCTTAGGTGGTTAATATAAGAGTAACTATCACTCATAACTGGGGTCCACTACCATATCCTCATCCCCAGGCTTATTTCTTTTAAACCCTCCCTCTTACAGTCACTCAAACCTTTAAGTAGTAGGTAAGTAAATAGTTTAAGTAGATTAAGAAAAGCATGGTAAAAATCAATAAGTATTAGAAAAAAATATTTTTGCATACATAATTCCTGATTTGTTCATAGTACCAATTTCTCCTCCATTTGGGCCCTGCCCCCTGTTTTGGCCTCCTGAGAAACAAAAGGTAAGAAATCAGAAAATTCAACTACTTAATCTTCACCTCTTCTTTGCAACCATAGTAGCCAGAGTGATGGCTGTCACTCATGACGCTTGGTAGGGAAATTAGGAAAATACGCTCAGCTTCACAGTGGAATGATTCTAATTGCCCTCAACAGTGGGTAGGGTCTGTGCTACATAATGGGGGTTGTTACTTCTTTTCCCTTCCTAAATTATCGAGAATAATATCATGAATCATGACTTCCATTGGTGCTTCTATGAGCTTTGGGAATTAGGAATCACTTTTTCTTGTTGCTGATGAGTATCTCTTACCTTAAAAGGTACACACAGCTTCCAGTCCTGCTCACTGGACATGGTCAGCTGCTGTATTTTCCTGATTCATGAACTCCCCAAATACTCCAAAGTCCAGCATCCTATTGTTTTCTGGGACCAATCACAATTATATGCACTGCACTGAGTTTCAATGGGGAAACTCTAATGCCCTGCTTCATTTCAGTAAACCATATAGTTTAACGTGGGTCTAGTTGTTCATTAGGTCATGTAGATTCAGTTCTATCCAGGGAACTTCTATGACACCCTTATCTTTGGTGCACAGACACACTCGCAGTTTTGGAGCAATTAGCCAGACCAGAATTGAGGAAGAATCCCTTAGAGAGAGACCTTTGTTCTGGGGAAACACAGCTCTATAGAGGAACCTCATAAGTAGAAGGTGATTTGAGATACAGGTTCTTGCTGGGGAATCTATTCTTTATGGGTGAGAAAATGGAAGGATTAAGCTTGGAAGAATGTCTGATCAGAAGAGATTTGTTCCAGTATTTTCATTAAGAAGCAGCTGTGACTTAGTAGTTAGAGCAGTGAGCCTAGAGTCAGGAAGACCCATGTTCCAATGGAACCTCAGACACTTCCTGGGTGTTTGATCTTGGGCAAGTCATCTACCCTTTGTAGGTCTAGAAGGTAAGTGGGTAGAATTCAACAACAACAACAACATAGTGGCTTCCTATATGCCAATTATATTTGCATGAAGTCACTTTAAGTTTGATACAACTCATGTTTCAGAGGGTACAGATCATGTCCTTATAGCACATCTATTTATCTCCCAGACTATTTCACAATATTCATTCCATACTATTTCTTAAAAATTAAAATTAGATTAAAGCTATTCCTATGCCATGATTATTATGTAGTTCTGTGATCTTATTGTTATCAATGATGTAATAATAAACCTTAGAATTTATATAGTATTTGAAGATTTGCGAAGCACTTTACAAATATTTCACTGGAGTTTCCTAACAACCCTGGAAGGTAAATGCTATTATTTCTTTTGTTTTACAGATGAGTAAAATAAATGGAGACATAAATAGATTAAGTGACTTGCCCAGAGTACATAGTAAAGGTCTGAGGCTGGATTTGAACACATATCTTCTTAACTTGATTTCCAGTGCTCTCTACTATACCACCTAGTTACCCTGTAGATTATAACCAATTCAAGTCTGCCTATCCTGTTCACATCTTGTCCTTGCCCTCCTATAAATTTGCCATGGTCTCCCTGACATGCCTGTTACTTTCTTTCATTATTTTCTCTTTTTTTAAACTTTGTTTTCTTTTTTTTAAGAATTAAATATTTTCTTTTTTTTTTATAAAATTTTACCGTGGTTACATGATTAATATTTTTACTTTCCTCTTCACCAGCCCTTAACCCCACCCTCAGATCCAACATGCATTTCCACTGGTTTTAACATGTGTCGTAGATCAAGACCTATTTTCAAATTGTTGATAGTTGCATTGATGTGGTAGTTTCGAGTCTACATACCCAATCATGTCCACATCAACCCATGTGTTTAAGCAGTTGTTTTTCTTCTGTGTTTCCACTTCTGTAGTTCTTCCCCTGAATGTGGAATGTTTTCTCTTAATATTTAGAAGACATCAGTGAAGCATATAGACTGTTTATTGGTTACTCATCATTTTTGTCATAAGGATCATCAATACTTTCTTTTGTTTCCTTGATAATATACTTTATTCTACTGTTTTTTTTGTACAAAACAAAACAAACACATTACTTGTTTGTAAAATAATATAAGCTGTTCAATATATGTTCCTTCAACTGCCCATTAGAGGAAAATAATTTTTGGCTTTGTAAGAAATCATAGCATTTAATGTCTTATGGAATGAAGATAACAGAAAACAATTACTTCATAGATAAACTTTTGCCAACAGGAGAAGTTCACAATAATTAGAAAACTTTAAAATATTGCCCAGGTTGTCTAACCTATTCTCTTCCTCCAGTTTGAGGTTGAGTTCAATTTTTTTTGCATGTAATATATGACCATTATATGAACTTGCCATAATAGGTTTTATAGATGATCCATCCAATTGGATATCTTTTTCTAGGAAATAGATATTCTTCATCCATTTTTCCAGTGTGAACATTTATAACAAATTCTTTTGATTTGTGATGGCTCTTTTCTAGTAGCTCTCTTATGCTATAGGGATTAAAGGATCAGCTTAACAGCATCTACAGCAGCAAGAAGGCCAAATATAAAAAGTGAAGTTGGAAAGTAAAGTATGAAAAAACTGGAAAAGTAGAAGAGACCACATTGCATTGGGCTTTAAAAGCCAAATAGATAAATTTATAGTTGATATTAGAGATCCCCTGCAGTTTATTGAATAAGAGTATAACACACTAAAACCTTTTTAGGAAAACCACTTTGGCCAAAGAATTAAAGATGAACTGGAGTAGGGAGACACTTGACTCCCAGAAGCCAAGAGGAGGCTCACTGAAATTCATGGAAGTTCAGTCATAAGCTAATATGAAATGGAGGTGTTTGCCTGCAAGGAAGATCCAGCAAAGGCAACTGTAAAAGAGAGTGTCAGAGAGGGAGCAGGAGAAAGGAAAGAATAATATTTCAAAAACTTAGAGAGGAGAGTGAATCCAGGAAAAAATGATTGACCAATGTTAAAGTTTTCAAAGAGATTAAGTACGATGATGCTTAAGAGATTATTAGATTTATAATTAATAAAAAGGAAGAAGACATATCTACAAAAATATTTGTAACAGCTCATTTGTAGTAATAAAAAAATAGAAACTAAGAGAATGCTTATCAGTCAAGGAACAGCTAAAAATGATGATGTATAAATTAAATATACAATCATCATGTAAGAAATGATGAAAGAACAATTTCAATGAAACTGGGAAGATTTGCATGCAGTGATACAAAATGAAAGGAGTTGATAGAAGAGAATAATTTACATAATATTCTGTATTATGCAATTTTAAAAGCCAGGAAACTATAATAAATGCAATGATCAAAAGTGATGGATGCAGGGTTTAGAATGAGACATTTTTCACATGATCTACATGGTAATTTAGTTTGTCTGACTATATATATATGCAAAAATTTCCTTTTTCCCCCAATAGTAGAAAAGAAAAAAAACTTAATTTTGCTATGAAAACAATTATCAAGCTAAAAAAAAGATTTAACAGTGAGATCATTGGTAGCATTAAAGTGTATATTTTCATGTAAGTAATAAATTTGGAAGCCAGACTAGACAGCACTTATAATCAAGTTAGAGATGAGAGGACGAGAAGAAAATAATAGCAGATGGCTTCTTAAGGCATTTAACCATGAATTGGAGGAGAAACGTAGTGCTTCAATGACAGTATGATCAAGTGAAATTATGTATTTTTGGAGGAAACATAAATGTTTTTGTAGGTATTAGGGAAGCACCTAATTGGAAGATTAGCAATAGAGAAGAAATGACATAGAAGGCAATCTCCTGAAGAAGACAGAATGGAATTGGATCACGGGCACATAGATAATAATTTACTTTGGGATTTCCATGAAGATGGCTGCTTAAACAGAGTGAATCTTAAAACCTCTGTACCCTTACACACCAAGATAGAAAACAAAGCACTTATAGAAGAAAGAGGACCAAATCTAAAAACAGGTCAGAGCAGAGGTATCCTACTGCAGCACAACTAAAGAGGTACCCCAAGAGAAAGGCTTCAATTCTTGAACTGTCAGGTTTGAGGGAGTAGAAGGAGAATCCCAGGACACTTCCCTACATGCTGTTCAGAGTTTCCAGCAGCCAGGGAAATCTCAGGGCAGGTGGACACAATGGTCGGGAGACAGGGCCTTGCTGGCACTGGACTCAGGGGGTTAAAGACAGGCACTGGAGAGGTGACTGGAGGAGAAAACCAGAGAAATACAGCAAAACACCCAGAAGATGATGGCTTAGAGAGAGCCAAACCTCACACCAGAGACAGCTTGACTTCCTCATACTGAGATAGAGAATTCAGGGCTTCAAGAGGAAAGAAAACCAGATTAAACACAGCACAAAGCACAAGGGGACCCCACTGCTGGAGACATCAGTTAAGCAAAAATGCTCCTTCTTGTCCCCCTAATGTTTTTTGTTTTCTTTTGTTTTCTTTTGTTTATCCCTCCTCTCAAGGTTTTAGCCTCAGAGCAGATTAAGCAGTAAAATTAATCCAATCAATACAGGATTAATCTCAACAATTGGACAGACAAGAAGTCTTCAGAGGGCAGATAAAGTAACTACAAATCTCCATTGCCAGCTGGGGGAAGATCTTTCATCAAAGATCATTAAATACATCTATCTGCTCAAATCAGCAGAAAAAGGAAGGAAAAATATGAGTAAGAAATAGAAAAAGAGAAAAGAAATGACAATTGATAGCTTCTTTCAAGGAAGCAAAAAGAGAGCAAATGAAATGGAAATAGAAGAAGAAGAAGAAGTAGTTCCACTGAACTGGACACAAGCTTTGCAAGATCTCAAAATTCAATTAACTCAAGAACTTCAGGAACTCAAAAAGCAATTAAGAGAGGCAAGGGAGGCTGAAGACAATTTGAAAAAGGAAATACATGAGCTAAAACAAAAAATAAAGTATTAAAAGCCAGAATTGGCCAGCTTGAAAATGAAGCAAAGAAGGAAAAAATGATCTACAAAGAAAATCAGACCAGAAAGAGAAGGAATGAGCAAAAAGCCAGGGATGAAATGCAGGCTTTAAAAACAGAACTCAACAGCTAGAAGCAAATGACTTCACAATGCAGAAAGAATATATTAAACAAAATTTAAAAAATGAAAAATTTGAGGAGAATATGAAACACCTTATTGATTCAACCAAAGATCTGGAGAACAGAGCCAGAAGAGACAATTTAAGAAGTATTGGTTTACCAGAACATCATGATAAAAGAAAAAGTTTAAATAGCATCTTACAAGAAATTATCAGAGAAAATTTCCCAGAAATTCTTGAATAAAAGGGAAAAGTGGAAATCAACAGGATCCACAGATCACCTCCTACATTTAATCTACAACTGACAACTTCCAAGAATATTTTAGGCAAATTCAAAAACTACCAGACAAAGGAAAAAATATTACACGCTGCTAAAAAAAGTCATTCAGATATCAGGGAACCACAGTTAGGATAATACAGGATCTGGCTGCATCTACATTGAAGGACTGGAAGGCATGGAACATAATATTCTGGAAAGCAAGGGAACTGGGTCTACAACCAAGAATCAACTATACAGCAAGACTAACTATATTATTGCAGGGGAAAATATGGTCATTCAATAAAATTGAGGACTTCCAAACATTCATCAAGAAAAAACCTGGCTTAAACAGAGAGTTTGCTGCCCAAACCCAGAACTCAAGAGAATGAACATAAGGTAATTAAGAGAATGAGGGGAGGAGAAAAAATTCTTTTCTTTAAGGAACTCAATGAGTTCAATCTATTTATATCCCAAGAAAAAAAAGAAGATATTGGCAAATATTAAAAATTATTACTACCAACAAGGTAATTAGAAGAAGTTTACATAGAGGGAACAGGGACATATATGTATGTATGTATGCATGTATAAATATATACAAAACTAGGGGGGCAACGAAGGTAATAATAAGAAAAATGGGAAAACAAACAAAAAGGAATAAATTTATATTCCATAAAGAAGCGTGTGGAACCAACAGGGAAAAATAACAATACACTTTAAAGGTAGAGAGGTTAGAGAGAGGAAATATTCAATACTTAAGTGCATTGAAATCAAAGTAAACAGAGAAGAACAATCAGATTCATTGGTGCAGAGAATTGATTCACCCCCTATAGAGAAGTAGCAGGGTAACAAAGGGACTGGTGGGGAGGGAAGCAATAATAGGGAGGGAGAGGTTTGGAGAGGAGTGCTGTGTAGCTTTAAAGAACAATAAGAGGGGAATAAGAAGGGAGGAGGGAGAAAGGGAAGTACTACAAAGGAGGGGATTATAGGAACTGATTAAAAACAAAACACTAATATAGAAGGAAACAGTGAAAGAAGAAAGGACAGGACTAGGAGAGAGAATCAAAATGTCTGTGAATGCACAGTTGATAATTATAACTCTGAATGTGAATGGGATGAACTCACCCATAAAACAGAAGCAAATAGCAGAGTGGATTAGAAACCAAATTCCTACCATATGTTGTCTACAAGAAACACTCATGAGACAGAGAGACAGACATGGAGTGAAAATGAGAGAATGAAGCAAAATCTATTGGACTTCAAATGAGAAAAAGAAGGCAGGGGTTGCTATCATGATCTCTGACAGAGCCAAAGAAAAATAGATAAGGTGAAAAGAGATAGGGAAGGTAACTACATCCTAATAAAAGGCCTTATAAACAATGAAGAAATATCAGTACTCAATATTTATGCACCAAACTGTATAGCTTCCAAATTTCATAAGGAAAAGCTAGTGGAGCTCAAGAATGAAATAGATAGCAAAACCATACTAATGGGGGACCTCAACCTTCCCCTATCAGATCTAAATAAATAAAAGAAAAAAAATAAGAAAGAGATAAGAGAGGTGAATGAAACCCTAGAAAATTTAGAGTTAATAGATATATGGAGAAAAATAAATAGGGACAAAAAGGAATACATCTTCTTTTCAGCAGCACATGGAACATTCAGAAAGATAGACCATGTAATAGGGCATAGAAACATGGCAAACAAATGCAAAAAAGTAGAAATAATAAAAGTAACCTTCTCAGATGATAATGCAATAAAAATAGTTATAAGTAAGAATACATGGAGATGGAAACCAAAAACTAATTGGAAATTAAATAATATGATTCTCCAAAATAACTTAGTGAAAGAACAAATCATAAAAAAATTTAATAATTTCATTGAAGACAATGACAATGATGAGACATTTTACCCAAATCTATGTGATGCAGCCAAATCAGTTCTAAGGGGAAAATTTATATCATTGAGTGCATATATTAAGAAATTAGGGAGGGCAGAGATTATTGAATTGGGCATGCAACTTTAGAAACTAGAAAATGAACAAACTGAAAATCCTCAGATGAAAACTAAATTAGAAATATTAAAAATCAAAGGAGAAATTTAAAAAATCAAAAGTAAAAGAACTATTGAATTAATAAATTAGACTAGAAGCAGGTATTTTGAAAAAAAACAGATAAAACAGACAAAGTACTGGTAAATCAAATAAAAAAGGAAAGATTCACATTCAGAGGAAGAACTACAGGAGGGGAAACATAGAAGAAAAACAACTGCTTGAACACTTGGGTTGATGAGGACGTGATTGGGGATGTAGATCTGAAAGGACCACACCAATGTAACTATCAATAATACGTAAATAAGTCTTTACTAACCACACATGTTAAAACCAGTGGAAATGTGAGTTGGCTATGGAGGATTTGGGGGGGGGGGAAGGTTGAGGGAGTGAGGGGTAAAGTAAAAACATGAATTATGTAAACATGGAAAATTTTTCTAAAAATAAAAACTTAAATGTTCTGGAAAAAAAAGGAAAGAAGAAAACTAAATTAACAGTATCAAAGATGAAAAGGGAGTCCTCACCTCTAATGAAGAAGAAATCAAGGCAATCACTAAAAACTATTTTGCCCTATTATATGGCAATAAATATAGCAATCTAGGTGATATGGATAAATATTTACAAAAATATACATTACCTAGATTAACAGCAGAAGAAATAGAATACTTAAATAATCCAATATCAGAAAAAGAAATTGAACAAGCCATCAAAGAACTCCCTAAGAAAAAATTGCCAGGGACTGATGAATTCACAAGTGAATTCTATCACACATTAAAAAAACAATTAATCCCAATACTATAAAATTATTTGATATAATAAGCAAAGAAGGTGTCATACCAAATTCCTTTTATGACACAAATATGGTACTGATTCCAAAGTCAGATAGATCAAAAACAGAGAAAGAAAATTACAGACCAATCTCCTTAATGAACATAGATGCAAAAATCTTAAATAGAATACTAGCAAAAAGACTCCAGCAAGTGATCAAAAGGGTAATCCATCATGATCAGGTGGGATTTATACCAGGAATGCAAGGATGGTTCAACATTAGTTAAACCATCCACATAACTGACCATATCAACAAGCAAACCAACAAAAACCACATGGTTACCTCAATAGATGCTGAAAAAGCCTTTGACAAAATACAGCATCCATTCCTATTGAAAACACTGAAAAGTATAGGAATGGAAGGACCTTTCCTAAAATAATAAACAATATATATCTTAAACTATCAACAAGCATCATACTCAATGGGGATAAATTAGAAGCCTTTCCAATAAGATCAGGTGTGAAACAAGGATGCCCATTATTTGCTCTATTATTTAACTAGCAGTAGCAATTAGAGAAGAAAAAGAAATTGAAGGTATTAAAATAGGCAGTGAGGAGACTAAGCTATCACTCTTTGCAGATGATGTGATGGTCTACTTAAAAATCCTAGAGAATCAACTAAAAATCTAGTAGAAATAATCAACACCTTTAGCAAAGTAGTAGGATACAAAATAAATGCATATAAATCATCAGCATTTCTTTATATTTCCAAAACATCACATCAGCAAGAGATCGAATGAGAAACACCATTTAAAATTACCCTAGACAATATAAAATACCTAGGAATCTATCCACCAAAACAAACACAGGAATTATATGAATATAACTACAAAACACTATAGGGGACCAGCCTCCTATATGATAAAAATGGGGGTTCTGAGTGGCGTTTACGGCGTCGGATTGATAAGACAGGAAAAAGAAAATGAGAACAACCAGACTAGTGGTTTGCCCATGCTGTTCCAAATTTGTGGGCTTGGGAGTTTATTATATATTGGTTTCAAACAAAGAACACAGCTATGAAGGGGTAACAGATTATACATAACCCATTAAAGTCTAAAGAGTAAAGGTATAAGTACCAAGACAATGGCCAAATTCCAACCATCAATTAGTAGGGATAATTCTGGGAGAGGAAATATTTTTATGGAGATGCTCACTTATTGAGTTCTGTCTTCCAGGGTTATAGGCACCTGGACAAATAAAGTCAAGACTAAAAGTGCCATACTTATCTAAGTATGCAGACTTATCTTAAGTAATGTTTGATAAGTTTTAGGCTTCTTAATTATCAAGGAGAGGAATCATTAACTCAGTAGATGCTGGTCTGCCACTTCAAAGTTTTCCAATAAGAATTGTAAAAAAGGTGTGGATCAAAGACTGAGTCAAAAGAGGAGCCTCAGATTTTTATCTTAGATGGCCCATTCAGTCTGCATCCTGTCATGCAGTGCAGAAAATCATACACACAGTTTTACTTGCCGATGATTTTGTAATGGGATCCAGATAAAATATCTGTTACAGACTCTGTTTCTCTAAATGACTCCTAATAGCCTTCTCAGAGGGATCAAGTTGATTTTGGATTAACCTACCTGCTGGTACCAGAGCCTTTTGGGGCTCAGGTGACCAGGACCAAACACAAAGACTGCCTCAGCCTGGATTGGTCACATAGGCCCTAAATTTGATCCTATTTCTCCAAAGGCTTTAATACATAGAACGGCTTCCCACAAAACACTTTCCAAGCAATTAAAACTAGATCTAAACAATTGGAAAAACATTGACTGCTCATGGGTAGGATGAGCTAACATAATAAAAATGACCATTCTACCCAAATTAATTTACTTAATTTAGTGCCATACCTATCACACTACCAAAAAAAATTTTTTTTACTGAATAAAAAAAATATAACAAAGTTTATTTGGAAGAACAAAAGATCAAGAATATCAAGGGGAAAAATGAAAAAAAAAAAGTGAAGGAAAGTGGCTTAGCAGTACCAGATATTAAGCTATACTATAAAGCAGCTGTCATCAAAACAATATGGTCCTGGCTATAAGACAGAAGGGAGGATCAGTGGAATAGACTTGTGGTAAGTGACGTCAGCAAGATAGTGTATGATAAACCCAAAGAGCCCAAATTTTGGGACAAAAATTCACTATTTGACAAAAACTGCTGGGAAAATTAGAAAACGATATGGGAGAGATTAGATTTAGATCCACATCTCACATGGAAGACTTAAATATAAAGAGGGAAACAGTAAGTAAGTTAAGTGAACACAGAATAGTATACTTGTCAGATCTCTGGGAAAGGAAAGATTTAAAACCAAGCAAAAGGTAGAAAAATTACAAAATGTAAAATAAATAATTTTGATTATATTAAATTAAAAAGTTTTTGCACAAACAAAAATTATACAACCAAAATCAGGAAGGGAATCAACAAACTGGGAAAAAACTTTTATAACAAAAATTTCTGACAGAGGTTTAATTACTCAAATATACAAGGAATTAAATCAATTGTATAAAAAAATCAAGCCATTCCCCAATTTATAAATGGGCAGGTGACATGAATAGGCAATTCTCAGAAAAAGAAATCAAAACTATCAATAATTACATGAGAAAGTGTTCTAAATCTCTAATAATTAGAGAAATACAAATGAAAACAACTCTGAGGTATCACCTCACACCCAGCAGATTGGCTAAAATGATAGAAGGGGTGAGTAATGAATGTTGGAGAGGATGTGGCAAAAATGGGACATTAATGCACTGCTGATCGATTTGTGAATTGATTCAACCATTCTGGATGGCAATTTGGAACTATGCGCAAAGAGCAATAAAAGAATGCCTGCCCTTTGATCCAGCCATACCATTGCTGGGTTTGTACCCCAAAGAGATCATAGATAAACAGACTTGTACAAAAATATTTATATCCGCCCTCTTTGTGGTGGCAAAAAACTGGAAAGTGAGGGTATGTCCTTCAATTGGGGAATGGCTGAACAAATTGTGGTATATGTTGGTGATGGTATACTATTGTACTCAAAGGAATAATAAACTGGAGGAATTCTATGTGACCTGGAAAGACCTCCAGAAATTGATGCAGAGTAAAAGGAGCAGAGCTAGGAGAACATTGTACACAGAGACTGATACACTGTGGTAAAATTGAATGTAATGGACTTCTGTACTAGAAGCAATGCAATGACCCTGGACAATTCTGTGGGATTTATGGAAAAGAATGCTACCCACATTCAGAGGAAGAATTACAGAAGAGGAAACACAGAAGTAAAACAACTGCTTGAATACTTGGGTTAATGAGGACATGATTGGGGATGTAGACCTGAAAGGACCACACCAATGCAACTATCAATAATATGTAAATAAGTCCTGATTGATGACACATGTTAAAAGCAGTGGAAATGTGAGTTAGCTATTGGGGGTTGGAGTTTGAGGGGGTGAAAGGGAAAGTAAAAACATGAATCATGTAACCGTGGAAAAATTTTCTAAATATAAAAAAATTAATAAAAAAAAAACCCTTGGGTCATTTTCAGACAAATTGCTTTCTTCTTAAACGTTCTCCATTTTGTACTCATAAAATAGCATTCTTAACATAAAAAAGAATAATTTACTTTGGCAAATATGTGAGACATGGGTGAAGGAGGATATAGTAGGGGAAAATATCTGCTATAATTTAGGAATAAAATTTATAGATTTTCAAGAGAACTAACTCATCCCTAAGGCAAAATGTTTTGTACCTAGTGATCCAGGTTACATATTACTAAATTTTGTAAAGCAATTGCACACAGGAAACATTTCTTATGTATCATTTAATTTCCCATTGGACCTAGTATAGGGCTTTTTACTCCAAAAGTATTGGCTCCCAAGTGCCTAGATGACAGCAAATATAAAAATAGGACTTCCTGAAAGATAAAAGCACTTGGCTCACGTCACAATCCAAGAACAATTTTAAGTGTTCTAGATTAAGCCAAAATTGTTATGGTTTTACAGATTCAGAGATGTTAAAGAATATCATGTCTGAACTTTCTTATTTCCCAAAAGACAAACCTGAGGATTAGACAGAATTAACTTCACCATGGAAACCAAGTAATGTGTCACATAAGGTCACTTTAAGTTAACAAGTAGAAGAGTTGACAGATATTTCCTTTAAAACCTAGGCAGCTATGTGGAACAGTAGATGTAGACCTTAAATCTGAGTCAAGAGGATTTAAATTCATATCTGATGAACTTTTACACTTGCTTACCATATGACCCTGGGCAAATCACTTACGTACCATTTGCTTCAATTTCCTTATCTCTACCTCTCAGTGTTGTTATGAGGATAAAATGAGATATCTTAGCATGATGCCTGGCACATCAGAAATATTTGTTGAATCCAATCAAAATCATTACAATCCATTTTGTATATAAATATCATAAACCAAGAAAAAAAGGAAAACAGATATTTTCAATCTGCCTGTCAAGTTTTTACAAAAATAACTTCTGAAATAATGGCAATATTTTGAGCCTTGTCTTCTCTTTTAAGCTATCATTTTTGTCTCTTGGATGTCAAATGGTCAGAAATGGGAATTTTCAACAGTTTTGAAACTAAGGAGATCAACAGAAAGAATGTCAAGGCATAAACAATGCATGGAAAACAGCAAATTTGATTGAACCTTGTTTTATTCTTTCTTGGCCTTCCTATGCAAAATGACATTTTTTGAGGGGTGAAAATGGCTTTCTACCTTGATGTTTTAAGGTAAAGGCATCCCCATAAGAATAATAAATAGCTGATGCTAAAAACATGTTAAATTTAATTTGAATACCCTTTGTAGATTTTATAATAATCCAGAATTTAGACCACCTTTCAAGTTTTTATTCACTTCTCTTTTTTATGTACCCTTTGATATAATACTCGTTTAAAACAAAATAAAACGAATATCTTAATTTTACTTCATATTTTTAATCAATGAAATAACATAAAATATTGATAAAGTTAAAAATATATCTAGTTGCTTTCTAATGCCCTTAAGCTAAAATACAGACTTGGGACCACAATCTGATCCCAGATACTTTTTCAGGCCCTTTAAAAAAAATAATTTACTCTGCTCCACATACTTTATGTTTTAGCCGAACTGCCCTCCTACTTGTTCCTTGATTATCCCACATTGTCTTCCATCCATTGACCTTAATATAGACTGTGCCCCACACCTATAACATATTCCTCTTTAGCTGTACTCAGAATCTTGATTTACTTTAAGATTTTGTTTAACTTTCTCCTTCTGCATGACAACTCTCTCCCTAGTGGTAAGGGCTCGCTTCCTCTTAGTTATCTTATGTGTGTGATGTATGTAAATATTTTAGCCATTCACTAGAATGTAAGCAATTGAGGGCAGAGTTAACTTCAGTGACTTTAAAATGCCTTTGGACCGAACCAAATTGAGGTAAATTAGATTGAATGTCCTATCAGTAAAGAGCCATGTGCTTCTACCAGGGTCATTAAATTATGTTTTGTGTGAGGAAATGTTTGAGATGATATTTAACATCAAAGTATGAACCACAGACATTTTTATCATACTATATAATAAATCACAAGGGAATTATTATTAAATCTGAAATTTTAGGTGACTTCTTTTGTCATCTCCTGAAGTGGAAATTGTATATATTTAATCTGTTGAAATTATTTTGAACTATCTTTTTTATCCTCAGATTAGCTCTCCCTAATTTCATAGAAGGTACTTTGTTTTACAGCTGAGGCTTTGATGACCCAACTCAAATATGTGGCATTCAGTTACAAAATAACAATAAGATTGCCTTGGGTTCACATATCATTTCTGAGAATTAATATGGTATAATAACTAGAGTTCTTGTGTCAGAAAGCCCTTGATTCAAATTTTCCCTTTGATATTTGAGCTGTAAGAGTTCTAAACAATTCATTTAACCTCTCTGAACCTCAATTTAATTGACCAAAAAATGGAATGACTAAGAATGTAGGGCTATTAAGAGAGTAAAATGAGAAAACATACAAATTGTTCTGCAACCTTGAAAAAAAACACTGTTTACTATTGTTATAATTGTTGTCAGTTAGGTGGAACAATGGATAGAGAGCTGGGCCTAGAATAAGGAAGACCTAAGTTCAAATCCTACCCTTAGATGTTTACAAAGTGGATAACCCTGAGCAAGTCACAACTATTTGCCCTAATTTCCTCATCTATAAAATGGGAATAAAAATAGAACCAATGTTATGGTTACTGTGAGAATCACATAAGTTAATATCTATAAAGCACCTTGCAAACCTTGAAGCTCTATATGAATGTTATCTATCCATATTTTTCCATGAAGAAACTTCATTTAGCAGTCCTGAAAGAAAATGAAAGGATAAAATTTAAAAGCAGAATCTAGTTCTTTTCAGGTGAGGAGAAAATAAATGAAGGAAAATAAAGACAGCAATTGAGTTTTATTAACTATTTGCAGATAGAATTGTTTAATTCTGGGAGCCTTTGGCTCCTCTCCCTTTTGTTTTCTTTTAGATGAATTTTCAGGACATATTGATAATGGCAAAATTCAAAAACTATCATATGTCATCACTATATACTATTTATCATGTCATTTTTTTATTTCTTCTTTTCCAATTAAAGTCAGTTTAAGTAAAACAGCTTAATACTCAGGAGACATTCTTATTCTGCAATTATTCCAGTAAGTAGATAATGTTGTTTGAAACCTTTTAGTTGAAAAGCAAAAACTACCATCATTTAATAACGTGATAGAATAGATAATTTCAGACTAGTAGAAAGACAAAATAGGTTAAGAGAATTGGGCCTGCTTTAGAATGCTAGTTTGAGAATTAAATAATCATTCCCAGTTGAATATGCATAGATTGAATGATTAAGAATGTTATCTTTTTTCATAGGGCTATTAAAAGAATAAAATGAGAAAACATGCAAATTGTTCTGTAACCTTGAAAAAAACTGTTTACTATTATCGTTACTATTGTTGTCAGGTAGGTAGAATCTATCTAGCGATAGAGCCTAGAATAAGGAAAATCTCAGTTCCAATCCTACCATTAGATGTTTACAAAGTGAATAACCCTGGTTGAACATGGAGATATTTTCCTACTTTATTTTGTAAAAGGCATTGATTTTTGTTTTGGTTAGCTTTTCTCAGAGATATGGCAGACAGCCAAAAATTCGCTCAGTAGGACTTCCATTCCCTTGTCCATTTTTGGACTGCAAAGTATCTAAATTATATCCTCAAATAACATTCATTGTTACCTCTGTGGGTTTGATTTTTTTTCAATTTAGAGAAAATTTGTAAGAAAATATTTTTTAACGTGAGATACTATTTTTTGTGACCCAAAACTCCAGAGTCTTAGAATGTATTTTCCCTTTTATAAAAAAAAGCATAGCAAACTTACAGGAATCAATTTGGAATTGAATTTTCTAAGTCTTGCACTTAGACCATAAAAATCAAGTTGATTATATTTTAGAAGACTCAGTTCATTGATATTTCCATTATTTTAAGGTACTTTAAATTGTCTTTCACAGTAGAATTATGTTCCCAAATTCATCCTTTTTTCTGATAAATAAAATAATTCCAAATTATGCTTTAATAATTATTTCAGAATATTATTTATAATAGAAACTGATCCATCAAATCTTTGCAAGTGTGAATACACTGGAAATGTGAGATAATTAAAAATTATTCTTACTAAGAGATAATCATCCCTGGAGTTCTTTCTTTCTGTATTTTTTTTTCATAAACCCTTACCTTCTATCTTGAAGTCAATACTGTTTATTGGTTCCAAGGCAGAAGAGTAATAACAACCAGGCAATGGGGGTCAAGTGACTTGCCCAGGGTCACCCAGCTGGGAAGTGTCTTAGGCCAGATTTGAACCTAAGACCTCCCATCTTTAGGCCTGGCTCTCAGTCCACTGAGCTACCCAGCTGCCCCCTCCTGGAGTTATTTCAATAGCAAGTTCAAGGCTAGTTTAAGAGAAGTAGTAGTTTCCTGGGAAGATTATGATTTCTGTAGAAAAAAAATATTTATGTAGATTAAACAGTTTATCTCTTTGGAAATAATTGCTATGTTTTCTTCCAGTTTTTAGGCACCCTTGCAAGCTTCTTTTTATGTTACATGACCTTACAAGAAATGATTCCAAGATCATTTTGTATTTGAGATGTCCATTCATTAGTCATATGATTCCATGTTCCCCATGTTGTATTGTTGTATTGGGACATAATGCTCCATTTTATTTTAAAAGGTAGAGCAATAGAATGTAGTGTCCTTGAGTTCCTTCATCTTTTTTTTTTAGATGAAGACATAAATGGTATGCTTGTCAGATATAGAGAAGACATGCAATTAGGAGGGGTAGCTAACATTGCATGACACAGTCAACATCTCAAACTATCTTAATAGATTAAATTGATTTTTAATCTATTTTAAATAGATTAAGACTAATAAGATACTTGATTTAATTGGGATAAATGTATTGTTTTACACTTACTTGGGTCACTTCCTTCTCTGGAACCTCCCCCTCTCTTTTTTAAATCAACTTCATGAATACTAGGGGTTTGAGTTATAGCTAGATAGCAGTATCAACAGAAAAAAAAAAACATAGTGTTTACAAGTAAAAATGAGTCAGCAACTGCTATAAGGAAGGTAGAAAGACAGAGGAAAGAAGGAAGAAAGGGAGGGTGGAAGGAAGGAAACTAATGTAATTTTCAGCTAATTAGGAAAAGTATAATATCCAGAAGAAAACTACCTTATGGAGAGCTGGGTAATGCATTGGATATAGCCCTGGGCATGGGGTCAGAATTTAAGTTTACATTTAGACTAATTCACCTCTTAACTAAATTATTCCAGTTAAGTAATTAATTTCTCTCTGTCTCAGTTTCCTCAACTGTAATGATATTAACAGAGTGATTTGTGAGGATAAAATTAAACAGATAAGCTTCCTAAAGAGCTTAGCAAAGTGCCTGACTCATACTTAATAAATGCTTATTCCTTCTCCCCCTATTATTCTTTGTCCTGATCAGAACACAGATGGATTTTTGTACCTGAGTCACATTTTAGGAAGGATGCTGGCAAACTGCAGAGTCTCAAAAGAAGAATGATGTTGATAATCAGAAGACTGGAGATCATACTATATGATAATCAGTTAAATGATCAGGGACTGCTTAGGTTTGAGAAAAGAAGATTTAGGGGAGGAACTAACATTTTTTAAATATTTGAGAGGCTTCAGTAGAATGAATACTAAGTTGCCCTGCTTGCCCACAGAAGGTATAGATAGGAAAATGCATTTATAAATTTATAGAGAAGTAGATTTAGGTTCAGAACTATCCAAAAGTGGAATAAGCTGCCTAAGAAGCTAAACTTTTCCCTTCCTTTTACATTTTAAAATAGAGTCTGGATAAGTAGCTGTTGGAATTATTGAAGCAAGGGATTTTTGGGTTGGATATTTATTGGGATAGATGGCCTCTGTGGTTGCTTCCAAATTGATTCTGTTATTTTTGTGTTAAGTGGAAAGGAAAGGGAAAATTCTATTAGTGAGTTAAGACAACTAGGTTGCACAGTGGATAGAGCACAGGGCCTGAAATAAGGAAAGCAGTTCAAATTTGACCTGATACTTACTGTCTGGGCAAGTCACTTTCAATTCGATCGACTATAACATAGGGGTATAAATAGTATCTATCTCACAAGGTTATTGGGGAAATCAGTTGAAAGAATATTTCTTAAGTGCTTAACTCAATGCTAGGGACAGAGTAATCACCTAATAAATGCTCGTTTTTCCTCTCCCCCCACATTTCTTTTTCCAAAAGTTAAATCATAGGATCAGCATATGCATCTGGAAGAGAACTTAGACATCATTTAATTGTATAACTATTTCATTTTACAGAGGGGAAAAGTGAAGCTCAGAGAATTGACAAACCTTGCTCAAAAACATTTATTATAAATGTCTGATCTGGAATTTAAGCTAAGGTGCCAGGAGTGTAAATTCAGGTTGAATTACTCTGTACCAGTGAGTTGCCATGGTTGAATCATTTTGCCATGCTACATGTACTCCAATGCATTATTTATTAAATTATACTTTCCCCTACTATCAGTACAATATTGCCTTAGAGCAGAGATTTTAAATATTTTTATATCATAAATCCTTTTGGCAAACTCATGAATTCTATGTGACCACTCTAAGAAAATGTTTTGTGAATTCAGAAAAAAAATTGAATTCACATTTTTTTTGTGAAAAATAAAGATTCCCCTTCCCCATCCAAGTTAGCATAATCTTTAAAATTATTTCATGGTTTCCAGGTTAAGGATTCCTATTCCAGAGCACAACTGTGCATTTAAATTTTGGTCTTTTAGCCTACCTGAATTTTGTACTTGTCCTCCAATGAAAATAGTGAGGAACAGTGACTTTCTACTGAATCAACTACAATCTAAGAGCTTTTATGAAATGCCTAATAATTGTAAGGCACTGTGCCATCCTGGAACTTACAAGCAAAATAATTTATAGTGATAAATCCAAATGTGTATACCACATTAAAATGAGATAATATATTCAAAGCACTTTGTAAATTTCTTTTAAAAATTATCTTTGTTATAGTCTAATAACAAATTTACACATGTTTTCTAAAGTCATATGATTCATGTTGCCTCCCTCCCTTCTTCACTTCCCCATCCTGGAGTTGATAAGCAATTCCACTGTGTTATACATGCATTATCACTCAAAACATATTTCCATATTGTTGATTTTCATAAGATAATAATCTTATAAAACCAAAACCTCAAATTATATGCCCAAATTAATAAGTGATAAATCATATGTTTTCATTGGCATTTCTACTCCAGCAGCTCTTTCTTTAGAGGTGGCTAGCATTCTTTCTTGTAACTCCCTCAGAATTGTCCTGTTTCATTATATTGCTGTTAGTAACAAAGTTTATCACATCTGATCATCCCACAATATTTTGGTTACTGTGTATAATGTTTCCTGATTCTGTTTTTTTGCCTCTGCATCAGTCCACACAGGTCTTTCCAGTTCTTTCTGAAATCATCCTGTTCATCATTCCTTATAGCACAATAGCATTACATGACCATCATATACTACAATTTGTATATCTATTCCCCATTTGAGTGACATTAGTTTTCAATTCTTTGCCACCACAAAAAGCACAGCTATGAATATTTTTGTATAAATAGGTACTTTTGCATTTTTTATCTCTTTGGGATACAAACCTAGTAGTGGGGTATTGATTAATCAAAAAGTATGCATTATTTTAAAGTCATTTGCACATAATTCCAAATTGCCTTCCAAAACGTTTGGTTCAATTCACAACTCCACCAGAAATGCATTAGTGTCCCAATTTTGCCACATCTTCTCCAACATTTATTATTTTCCTTTACTGTCATATTGGCCAATCTGCTAGTAGTGAGATGGTACCTCAGAATTGCATTTCTCTAATCAAGAGGGATTTAGAACATTTTTCATGTGATTATTGATAGTTTTGATTTCTTTATCTGAAAACTGCCTATTTATATCCTTTATTTGATATATGAATAGTTATGATCGGGATTTTTTGCCAAGTCAAGAGCATATATTTGAATCAAGAGCTCCTGCCACTCTCACAAGTTAAAGGAGGCTGTCTCATTTAGTTTAGTGTTTATCTGGCTGTGTGAGTTTCTGTATTGAATTGCTTTTGCTTTTTTCTTTACTTTTGTTTTTATTATCAGTTTTTTTGGCAAACTTCTTAGCTTTTAACCTTGGGTCCTAATGATGGAGGAATTAAAGGAGTTACAGAAGCAGCAGCATAGTGAGGTTTGCAGGAAATTAGGAGGGAGGAACCCTAAGGTGGATGAGGTAATCAATACAAGGGAAATTAAGGAAATGTTGAGGATTTGGGAAAAAATTTAACAATTTATTAAAAAGACACACCCAAAAAAAAGTTGCAACACATATTATCAAAACATTCTGAAAGGGAGGAAGAAACAAACTTCCATGGAAAGCTTTTTACTGAAATTACCTCTCTGTGAAATTGAAGACAGTGTGGCAAAGCAGCCAAAATTCAATGAAGAAAATGATGATAATTAAGTAAAGTAAAAAATAACAATTAAGTTTAGCAATAAAGTTACATATCATAAGTAATGTATAAAGTCAATTTTGCATTTAAATGTAGCTTTATGTGTGTAGAAAATAAGTTATGTTAAGTGATAGTACACAAAATGAAAACCTTCTCCTCCAGCATCTTCACTTCACCTTGAAGGTAAATAACATTTCATAAGCAAGTTGATTTCTTTACATTCTTTCTTATTATCTGTAAATATATTTATTTGTTACTTAGAAAGTACACTTCCATATTTTAAAGCATATAAGTAAACTGAGAAAATCATGTGTTTTTTTGAGGCCAGCACAGACTAATTACATTTCCATTAATTTAAATGAGGACATTCAATTTGATACACAAGCAAATTGAGTTTCAAGCTTGGTTATGGAATTAATTAAACTCATGTGTCAAGGTACCCCTGTATATTTGAGAAATTAGCCTTTTCTCAGAAAAATGTGCTACAATTATTTTTCCCAATCTGTTACTTCCCTTCTAATCTTGGTTTCATTGATTTTGTTTATACAGCCCCTTTTTAATTTAATATAGTCTATCTCTTCTAGTTATTTTTCCTTGAATCCAATAAGAAGGAAGAATTTTCAGAGTAAAGATTCTGGATCATTTGCTGACTTAGAAGGGATGATACTAAGCACCCATTAACTTTTAAAGGAGATCATTACAACACTTAATAAATCTTAGAAAATATACATAAAGTAGAAATAGATTCTAGATCTATCAAATAAATCTAACTTTAAAATATAGTTTAAGCAGCCAATTTTGAATTAGTACATAGTAAAACATTACCTATCTGGAAGAATTGCACAGGAAGCATAATGTGGATTAGCAAAACATTTAAAGTATACAATTTGTTTTAAATTTTACTTTAAAATTTTTGCAGTAGGCCTAATGAATTCATTAAATTAGTAGGGCATTGGAAAAAAGTAACTGAGAGTAAATTGTTCTAAGTTCTAGTTCCAGATCCTTCTAAATACTTAATATAAAATTTTGGACTGCAATTAAATTTAGGAACTTAATTTGTACAAAATTATGAAGGAAATGGTTACATTTAGCTGGGGACAAGAATAAATGTTTTAGGTAGGATTGAAAGAGTATTTCATTTTCTAACCTTGAAAGTCAATACCATTAGCATCCTTGGAAACCTTACTGTTGTTCTACTCTCCTATATCCATAACCAAAAAGTTAGTTCGTCCATCCATCTACAGTTTCCAGTGATATTTAACACATGTAACCATTATATTTTAATGGGATTGATGCTATAGAATATAACATATTAAGGAAATTAAAATCTCCAATTTAAGGAGATAAGTCACTCAAAATCCATATAAGCTACCCCTAATCAATCATTATTCTAAACCAGTGATTCTCAAAGTGGGTGCTACCATCCCCTGGTGGGTGCTGCAGCAATCCAGGAAGACGGTGATGGTCACACTTTTTTTTGTATTACATTCTATTCTGAGTTCAATAAATAGTTTCATAATTTCCAGGGGGCTCTAAGTAATATTTTTCCTGGAAAGGGGGTGGCAGGCCAAAAAAGTTTGGGAACCACTGATCTAAACATAGGGCAAGTCTCCTTCCTTCCCTTCTTAATTCCATCTTTCAATCCTTCATTCCTCCTTCCTTCATCACACCATTTTTCCATATCTTGGCTCTTCTTTAGATCTTATCTAAGCCTCTAATTGGCATTTTAAAATGACAGAGCTATCTCTTTGTATACATTTCACGGAGCATCTTTATTTTTTTCCAAGCTTTAATTTATGATTCCATGAATTTTGTTTTATGCTATTAAAACTTTTTTGTGAGTAATGCTTTTCAAAAACTAATTTTTTATCAAATATCTCTCACTTTCAGTCATCCCTTATGTCAGTTATCCAGGGACTAAAGCCTTTTGTTCTGCCTGGGTAGTTCCTGTCTACACTTAGCAGTCATAGGTAAGCAGTGCATTTTATCTAAGGTTCCCTGAATGAGAATTTTTGGATGGCTATACAGAGAACATATATCTCCACTGAGCTTCAGGTCAGCTTCAAAATAATGCTTTCTCCTTACAAGCTAACTTCAAGTCCATTTTTAGACATACACCTTGGTAATCTAAGTATCTAGGTAGCATAGTACACAAATTTTGTGATTTGGAATCAGAGAGTTCCAAGTTCAAATTTTGCCTCACTTCTTATCTAGGTGACCTTGGAGAAGCCACTTAAATTTTAAATTCTAAATTAAACCATGACTTATTGAATGGAAGTGGAGAGTATGATATGATTGGACTTACATATTTAGAAGATCAATTTTATACCTGATTAGAGCATGAATTAGAATCTAGAGGCACATGAGACAAGACACCAAGTCTGCTGAAATAGTCAAAGGGTGAGAAGATGAAAGTCTGCACCAAGGTGACTGAGTATCAGAAAAAGAGAAGGGGGAACACATGAGAAATGTTATGATGGAATAAATGAAAGGCCTTGATCATTAATTAGATATGAGACATAAGAAACAATAAGGAGTCAAGGTTTTTTGTCTGGATATGTAGAAGTTAAGTAGTACATTCAATAATTTTAAGTAAGTTAGGATGAAGAGAGAATTCTAGGGAAGTAAAATTTATTTCATTTGTGGAACTATTGATTTTAAAATTTGTGTAGTACATCTAGTTTGAGATGTCTAAAAGGCAGTTGGAGGTGACAGGCTGGAGTCTGGGAGAAAATTGGACAAATAAATCATTTAATGAATATTCTCTATGTTTTAGTCACCATAATAAACACAAAAAGAAAAAAAAAACAAGATAGCCCCCACTCTCAAAGAGTAAATAAGTGAATAAATCCCCTCATAAATAGGATTTAGAAGATAGGAGGGCACTGGCTTAGGGAAATATGTTAATGTTGAGAAGGTAGAAAATGTTGGACAGAGAATTGAGCTGGTTGTGAAGTTTAGAATTGAGATTTAGAGTTAGAAAATGTTCTTAAGCACACAGTTTACATTTCTCCAATAAAAGAGATAGCATAACAGGAAGTTTTGTTTTTTGTTTTCTCCAGGAAGAAATGCTATCAATTATATATGAGCTATTTTAATTGATGGCATATTCACACATAAACAATGAATATAATGAAGACCTTAAAATTTTGGTTCTGACAGTCTTATTTATGTTATTAGTTTGCTTAATAAATCCTTTATTTATAACTATTATAATAATAATTCAAAATTAAATATTCTTTTAGTTTATAAAACCTCTTCCTCATAATGTCACTAGGAAAAAAGGTTTTGCAAACATTATTAACTTTACCTCACATATTAAGAAACTGAGGCCCAGAGTGCCTAAGTATTTTGCTCATGGCCATAAAACTATTAGATGATAGAACCAGAACTTTTATTCTTATCTAATAGAATTTCTACTGTGATATTATGTAAAGGAGTACTTGAGTTCAAACTAAATCATGCTATCACAAATTCTAAATTCATATCAATGAAGTTTGAGCATTCAATCAGAAAAGTATATCTGTGTGTGGATTAGAAGAAAAATAGCATCCATGGTATGGTGTTGGGGGCAAGATATAGCAGTATATAGTGACTAGTCATGTTGTAAATTCTTCTGCTCCATTCTTCATCAGAAAGAATATGAAAAAGGCTACTGGGAAGTTTTCTTTCTGATGATATTTTGACACAGAAAACAGACTAGCTAGCTGTAGGCAAAATTGTGAAGTATCCAACATTTATTTTCAGCACCCTACCACATTTCTTTTGGCACCTTTTTCCCCCCTGAGTCACAACATAATACTAACACTACTCATAAGTGCCAATATTTTCAAATTTTTCTCTGTTGTTACATTGGCAAAAATATGATGAATTTAAAAATATACTAAAATAAATATACAAAGGTTATCTTTGGTTGGAGTAGTTATCCTCTGTAGGCTCTTTCAACTCTAAATCTAAATATGAGGCAAAGTGATGAGCTTTAATGATGGAATTCCAGAATACTGGGAAAATGTTTCATATCTAGATTCGATTATGTTATCTTTCCATTCATAATCTTCCAAGGAAGCCTACATTTTTATAAAGTTCAAGCTCTCTTTCATAACATTTAGGACCTCCCAAATTCAAGTATAGCCTTTCCTCTTTTTACTAAATATTATTTTTTCAAGAACAGACACTTTCCCCTTCAATGAAAAGTGAATTGGAAAATGTGTTTAAAGATCAGAAAATGAAAGAGATCAGTCATTCTGTATTTAGTTCTTAAACATTATAAATGTTATCTTTTTTTAACCCCTTATCTTCTGTCTTGGAGCCAATATTGGCTCCAAGGCAGAAGAGTGGTAAGGACTAGGCAATGGGGGTCAAGTGACTTGCCCAGGATCACACAGCTGGGAAGTGTCTGAGGCCAGATTTGAACCTAGGACCTCCCGTCTCTAGGCCTTGTTCTTAATCCACTGAGCTACCCAGTTGCCCCCTATAAATGTTATTTTGAAGAAAAGAGTGAGAGGGTATTGAAAAGCTTAAAACAACATATAAAAAGTAGTTTTCTTTACTTGGGAATATTTTTTCTGATCCTTTTCACGTCAAACTGCTCTATTTGACAGGGCAATACTTGAAAGGAGCATGCCTTATATCATTTTAGCATATAGTAAGGATTTTTCTGTTTATTTTTTTTTAAATTTGAAGGACTTTTTGTTTTAATTTTGGAAAATTCAAAGATTAAATGATTTTGATATCTATCTTCTTGAAATACTTGTTTTTAAAAAAGAAAAGAGAGAAAGAAATGTGGAATGGCCTGATATAAATATGTGGCAGAAATAGTGATTTTATGCCATAACTAGTTATGTCATTAATATTTTGCTAACCCATCTCTACCCTCTCTTCAAAAGAATATTCCTTCACCTACATAAAATTTCAACCAGATTAAGAGTCCTATGATAAAATTAGAGTGTTCATAGAGGGTTAATAAATTAACCCATTAACTATTAAGACCTTAATATTAATTATTTTGATATTTCCTTTCTAATAGATAGCCATACCTGAGGAGGGAATCATATATGTGGAATGTGTTTTTCAGTCATTTTCAGTCCTTTCTGACACTTTGTGACCTTTCTTGGAGTTTGTTTTTGTTTGTTTTTGGACTTTTTTGGCAAAGATAGTTTAGTGATTTACTATTTCCTTCTCTAGCTTATTTTGTAGACAAGGAAACTGAGGCAAAGAGTATTTAAATGACTTGCCCAGGGTCATACAGCTAGTAAGTGTATGAGCCTAGATTTGGACCCAAAAAGGAGTCTTCCTCCCTCTATCCACTGAGTCACCCAACTGCCCCAAATATGGAAAATGAAAGATTGCATTCAATAAGAGATAAAAAGGAAATATGTTTGTGGAGCTAAGGCATTAAGCCTGGGGACCATAAAATATGTGTCCAAAAGATGGCACCTTTCCTTGACCAAGTGACAAATGTTATTAATCCCTACATTCTGAGCATTCCTAGAACCATAGGACCATCGCATATTATTAGAATAAAAGATGAGAAAAATTAAATGACTTTCCCTCCAGTGACATAGAAAATCATACATTGATTATTAAATTATTCAAAAGACAGAAACAAGAAATTGATTGAATTGAGAACCTTTCAGTCTTGCCAGGTACTGTACATATTCCTCAAGGCCTGAGAGCATCTAATACTTAATCTAAGGTGGAGGAAATTCTCTGAGAAAAATATCACTTGGAGCAGGTGGAGTAACATCCCCTTTGCACATTATCCTTTGTCTAATGATCCTATTAAGACACAATCCTCCGTCACCCTCCACCAAAGTCTAAGTTTAACAGCTCTCACCTAATTCCCATACCATATTGGGAAAATTTCTGGTGCCAGCTGTCATAATCCCCAACGTGCACGAGTAAAAGACTCCTAACTTCTCACTCCATGTATCCCTCTCTAAAACCTTTAAGCACCCAGCCATAGGAGTTCTCCTTTTGTTAGTCAACAGGAATGTATTAATTCCCCTACTAAGATAGTCATAAATTAGTTATATATACTCATACTTGTAATGTATTTTACTTCTCAGAAGACAAATCAGAATTACATTAGTATAATAGTAGTTGTTTTTGTATTCTTATATACAATATTTTAAGAGAACAAGAAGGTTTCTAGCACATGTGGTAGATGTCCTTTAAAAGATTTACAAAATAATATATATATATGTGTGTATACACACACACACACACACACACACATATATATATACATATATATATATGTATGACAGAAGATAAAAAGAGCTACATGGGTTCTAATTTCCAAAAGGAAAGTTAGTATCCATACTGATGACAAGACAAATACACCAATGTTTCACAGGATTATTTGTAATATTTTAAATGCTGTAAATGGAAGAGTGTTTTACATTATTTCTTCCCTACAAAACACAGTACACAGAGACCTGTAAGTACCTTTAATTATTACTACCACTTGGACTTACGAGCAGATACATGTTTTAAACCCAGGCATTTTGTTACTTGAATTCTAGACAGTGAATTTTGTGTTCTTTTTTTTGTTTGTTTGTTTTAGAAAAAAATTTTCCGTGGTTACATGATTTATGTTCTTGATTTCTCTCCTCCCCACCCTGTTCCATCAGTAGCCAACACACATTTCCACTGGTTTCTTCCAGTGTCATTCAATCAAGATCTATTTCCATATTATTGATAATTCTTCTAGGGTGGTCATTAAGAGTCTACATCTTAATTGTGTCCTCATCAACCCATGTGTTCAAGCAGTTGTCTTTCTTCTGTGTTTCCACTCCTGTAGTTCTTCCTCTGAATGTAGGTAGCATTCTTTTCCATAAATCCCTCAGAATTGTCCTGAGTCATTGCATTGCTGCTAATACAGAAGTCCATTACATTAGATTGTACCACAGTGTATCAGTCTCTGTGTACAATGTTCTCCTGGTCCTGTTCCTTTCACTTTGCATCAATTCCTGGAGGTCTTTCCAGTTCACATGGAAATCCTCCAGTTTATTATTCCTTTGAACACAATAATATTCCATCACCAGGATATACCACAATTTGTTCAGCCATTCCCCAATTGAAGGGCATACCCTCGTTATATGGGAGAGATTAGGTTTAGATCAATATCTCACACCCTACACCAAGAAAAATGCAGAGAGGTTGAATGACTTGAATATAAAGAAGGAAACTATGAGAAAATTAGGCAAACACAGAATAGTATACTTGTCAGATCTCTGGGAAAAGAAAGATTTTAAAACCAAGCAAGAGTTAGAAAAAATTACAAAATATAAAATAAATGATTTTGATTACTTTAAATTAAAAAGGTTTTGTACAAACAAAAACAGTGCAGTTAAAATCGGAAGGGAAGCAAAAAAACTGGGGAAAATCTTTATAAAACAACTCTGACAAAGGTCTACTTACTCAAATATACAAGGAGCTAAATCAATTGTACAAAAAATCAAACCATTCTCCAATCGATAAATGGGCAAGGGACATGAAGAGGTAATTTTCAAATAATGAAATCAAAACTATCAATAAGCACATGAGAAAGTGTTCTAAATCTCTAATAATTAGAGAAATGCAAATCAAAACAACTCTTAGGTATCAACTCACACCTAGCATATTGGATAAAATGACAGTAAGGGAGAGTAATGAATGTTGGAGGGGATGTGGCCAAATTGAGACATTAATGCATTGCTGGTGGAGTTGTGAATTGATCCTACCATTCTGGATGGCAATTTGGAACTATGCCCAAAGAGTGATAAAAGAATGCCTGCCCTTTGATACAGTCATACCATTGCTGGATTTGTACCCCCAAAGAGGATCATAGGGGAAAAGACTTGTACAAAAAATTTTATAGCCGCGCTCTTTGTGGTGGCAAAAAACTGGAGAGTGAATTTTGTAACTCTTCACCAATACTTCATTCTAGAATATGCCTTATCTCAAGTTTTTCCTTACAAAAATACTATTCAGAAGTTCTTTAAACATGATTCTGAGCATGAGACTTCTAGAGGGCATTTCCAAAAAAATGAATGTCCTCCTTACAACTGCACAATATGGCACTTAATTTCTTTTTGTAGACATTGTATCTGGTGACACTATTTTGTAACTACTAAGGTAGGGAAAGATAAGAATGTTTGAAAACCAAAAGTTAAATTCTATTACAATCCAAAGAAATGATGATGGAAGAGGTAGGAAACAATTTCCCACCAATTTTGGAATAGTAAGAATGAACTAAGTGCTCTTGGATAATCACAAATATAAGTAGATTATGATTACCTTTATAACAGCAACAACAGTAGATATATTAAGGTGATGAAACTCTGTTTAGACTCTATAATGAGTGAAAATTTCCAAATTTACTTTTAATTGATTTTAAATTCTTTTCTTGTCAGATCAAGCATTTGTTACCAGTGTGTGAACTCAAATAATACAGTAATTCTCTCTCTTTGATTGACTGAACATTTCAAATATTTTCACTTTGAAAATAGTCTGGTAGTTTCATTTTCTCCACTGTATTTTAAAATCTTTTCAAAGCATCCTAATGATAGTAATTTTGAGTGGCTGAAGAATCACTGGAGTGTATGTAGCTACTAGAGAACCAATCAGAAAATATGCAAAATATTGACTGATTCCAGGGGGTGAATACTAACAGAAGGTGTCATTTGCTTGTCATTAATATGTATATATATATGTATATATATATATCTGTATATTTTTATGACAATTAATTTAACTATCATCATGCTGAATATAAGGTTCTTTTTTTCTGACCAAGAAGTGGACATATTTCTAAAGAAATTGAATCATATCAATATTGAAAATCTCACTACAGGTAAAACTAAAAACTAAAAGAAAGGTGCAACTTAATAAATAATTGTATATCAGTTTTCAAAAAGCTAATGATTAGTCAGCAGAACACATTGATTGTATCACAGATGAAGAAGTAATTGGCAATACTATCTAGATACCTGCAGAGAATTAATTAGAAAAATGCTAAAAACAATAATATTCTCCAAATGAAATCAACATAAAGTTTCATAATGTAGAAATGGACATGTGATAGGAAAAGTATATGGATGAATAGAAGTTTGAAAAAAGATAACAAAGATCTTTTGGTCAAGGACCACAAAGTACTTCTTATCTTTCATGTTTTATCTGAGTAGTGAGTTAAAAGGCAGTGATTGAACTTAATCATCCCTACTATTTCTTTATAAATTAAGAAGATTTTTACCTTTCTTGTTGTGTATGTTCTCTCATCTCATGTCTGATGAGAATTGAGTTTGTAAAACTCTACACATTGTAAAAATATAGGTATATTTTGAAGAGGGTTTGATGTTGGAAAGAGTGACAGTCCTAGTGGGAATATCTGTCAACTCCCCTCTCAATACTCTACTTTGACTAAACACAACAGAGGAGGTTTCTCTGGATTGGTGGATGGCCAGAGAGCTGGAGTTGGCCCTGGATGCTAAAGGGAAGGCTTTCCTATTTGGAGAGGTGGGTGGTAATGCTGCTTGGTCAAGCTCGGACCCTCTCCCTATAGAAACCTCCCCACAGTCACGTCAGCACCACCAAGGCTCTCCTTCAAGTGGAGTCTGAGCAAAGCAGCTGCTCTAACCCTTTTTCTCCTCTTTACCTCCTGTAATGACTTCTCCTTGATCTGACTGTGAATTGGTTTATTTTGTAGATGAACAAGGTAGCTAGAGAAGGGAGAGGACAGAGGAATCAAGGGGGGAATACGTTTGAGGGAAGAGGACACCCATTTTGGGGTTTCTTGTTTTCTTCAGCTGAGCCAAGGTGGCTCCACTCCAATTTAACTCTCCTTTTCTTATCTAATTAAAGTCTCTCTCCTACCTTAACCAGTGGCAAGTGTCCTTCTTGGGAAGGTCAAGGGAGGGAAAAGATCTTCAGGGTGACCCCCTTGAAGTTAAGGGATCAGCCCCTTCTCAGCAGCAGTTGTTGTTTGCTCTTCCTCTAATTGAGGTTCTAAAACAACAGGAACCTTCTTTCTCTTCTGGGCAAGGGAAATGGAGGCCAGGTTTTCCACAGGTGGGAATATAGAGCTCCAGGACTTTGCTCCTCACTTGACAGAGTTCAGAGGGCAAAGACCTTTCCTTAACAGTTTTCCCCATAATCCTCTTCTCCCACTCCAATTGTCACTGCCCCTTCCATCACATTCCAACCATTGTCTCCATCCATCTCATTGGGCCTAAGTGCCAAAAGCATGATTCAGTTTTCCTTCCCACAACAGTCCCCTTTTTATGTTGTGACCTTCCCAAGGTCACTTATATGTATTATACTTAGCCAGAAAGTTGTTTATTTACATGAGGTCTCGAAATAAATGTCAATTTGTGATTTTGTGTTTTGTGTCTAATAATGTTGTTTTGAGTGGATACTTACCAATTTTCTTCAGATTTCTACTTCTCATGTTCATTGATGGATCCCTTCTTTCTTCCAAGTTACATAGTGTTGTATGCTATTTCCTTAATATGTGAAATTAATTTTGTTTTTATGCTTTTACCACACTTAGTCTTGCATATAAATCCTGTTTTCTGTCTGTCCTCTTCTTGTATATACAAAGTTCAAAGTCTTAGATTTCCATTTCAGCTTTTTCTCTTTGTTTCTTCTTTCTGGCATCTTTTCTTGATGCTTTTCCTCTGTTATGCTTTAAAATCATTTTCCTCTACTCTGAAAACTTGTTTTCTTTTCACTGTAGCATGCTTGAGTGTTGTTATGAGTCAACTGTTGGGATCTCATAGTCTTGAACATTATGTGGCATTGTTCTTTCTTTGTAGTGTATTTTAGATTATTTATTTATTTATTTCTGTTTTTGTTTTCATTTTTTAGCACTATCTTTTATCTCATTTTTCTTTGGAGTTCCAGTGGGCTTTTATTGAGATAAATGAACAAAATCAAGTTTTGCCAACCATCTTTTCTGAACTCTAAGAAATGAGTGGAGACTCTTGGCTCCACATCCATTTACATAGAATATACCACATCCCAACAAAAACACAGCCCCATTGGACTATTAGTCAATTAAAAGAAAACCCATTCTCCCCTTGCCCAAATGTTTTCAAATTTGAGTTCCCACTGTTTACTTCTCAGTGGAAGCAAATGGTCCCTTTTGGCTAGGGACATTGGTTAAAGTTTCCCATTTGAATTGAACAAAAAATAATAGCTTCTGTTTCTTTAAGGAAAAAAATGTTCCAATTTTGTTTCAATAAAGGGAATAGTGACTGTTTTCTCCAGATACCCCTCCCCCACAATCATTGGTTAAAATACAGTAGCCTGTATCTTAATAACCCCCTTAACCCCCTTTCCCTACCCCATATTGTACACAGATGAATTTAGATACACTTCTTTTAGAATCTGCTAGCTACACATGGGGCAGAATCTAGGAGCCAGACTTGTTCTTTTCAGCCTCATAAATCATCACTTCTTCATAAACATACCCTCAATCTAACAGATGAGCCTTTAGTTCTAATTTACTAAAGTAAATTGCTTTAGCTCCCATGAACCAATACTGCTCTGTGGAGCTGGTGGTTTGGTTACTAGTTGAATTCAATGCTGGCCAGACACTTCCACAGAATTGATACACAGCAGTAAAGGGGGAAAGAGAAATTTAGGATGACAACGAATGGCAAATTAAACTAATAAGGCTCAAATCACAAGGAAAATTTACATTTCACCTTTGTGCTGCTACTCTTCTTCTTCTTCTATGTCTGTTAGTGTGGTGTTGGATTTTCCTGGCTTTCCATGACTCTTTCCCTGCAATTTTTATAGCTTTTGGGTTTAGTAAGCAATACTTCATGTAGTCCAGTCATTTTATGTCTGTAGCCAATTTTCTATTGAATTTTTTTATGTATATTTTATCTCCTGGTTTGATGTTGTGCAAATTGTAATCCAGGAGTACTGTTTGTTGTATCAAGCTCATGTAACACAACTCTGCTATTCTTGATTGTGGGTTGTGTGGAATTTACACTTTTGCAGATGATAGTCTTCATGTTCCTTATTTACACTCAGTCTAAAACCTTTGCAATGACTTGGCTAGGTATTGTGGATCAATATCCACTTGCATATAGGTTTCTTCTGGAGGTGTAACATTGTCCATTGTTGGAACTAGCAATCCAATATTGCTTTGCTCCCATTCATCTACTATTTTCACATTTGTGTAGTGTGGCCAAAAGTGTCTTCCTTCAATACCTATCTTGCCATATTCACTGAATGATACTTTGTGTGGCCCGGACCATGTAAAATTTTTATTTCTTTTATGTTCTTTACATAGACCATGTCTCCTGGATTGATGTTATGTAGTTGAAAATCTTGGCATGTGCTGAAGTACATTACTGTGCTTTCCTCCTCTTGCTGACAATCAGTCACAATTTGTTCTGGTTCTATATCTTTTGTCTGCATTTCAGTTTTAGATCTGGTAGCCCCTTTGTCAATGAGTGCAAGATTAATCTCATTCCCCACTTTGATCATCAGTTGGGGTTTGCTGTTTTCTGTGTCTTGATTTATTTGAACCATTGGTGCCTCTATTTTTATTTTGCTCAAATTCCAATTTTGTTCTTCAGCTACAGACTTTTTTGTTGTTTAGAACATTCATTTTGCAATTCATCATCATTTTTCAATGGAATTTCATTAGCATGGAGACTTAAGAATGTTGTGAAAATGTCTGTTTGCTTTTTCTTGCGCAGGTGTTATTGGTTGGAATTCTTTGACATTTGGATTTAAGGTTGGCTTTTCTATTATGTCATTGGTATATTCTATTGTAATATCATCCTTGTTTTCAGAGTCATTGTCTCCAGAAGGTCTGCTAGTTTAAAAGTTTTCTGTAATTGCATTCCCCTTCCCATTGGACAATTTTATTGCTTGCTCATTTGCTTCAACTAATTCAGCTGTAGTTTGTTTAGAATCTTTAGAACCCTCTAATATTTGTTTCTGATATGGTTCTGCTCTTACTTTTGCTATTACTATTTGTTCTGTACTTTTAATTTCTAAGGAATACTCTTTCCTTTCTGCATATTTACTTTTGTCTTGTGTTCAGAAATTTGCAATTCACTATTGTCTTGGTGTTATCCCCATCCTCTTTAAGTTCCTTCACTATTTCTGCCAATTCAGAGATCTTTTAATTTATTTCTAAAAATCATCAGTGTTATATCTATATTATTCTGTGTTTTGCCCAAAATCTTGCTGTTCCACAAGTTCTAGGACTATCAGCCCTCAACCCTCTCCTCTCCTTCTCTTTGGTAGTTCCTCCCCTCATTCTTCCTCCATGTGAAATAGCCATTTAACCCTACCTCCTCCTGGTCTATTCCACTAATATATCAGTTCATTTCATTATATTCAAATTGATCTCAAGTTAGTCATTCATACATGCTCCTTCAGAATACCCTGGCAATGATGCCATTCCCTGGGACCATAGATGATATTTTTCCATAGAGGAATCAAACATTTTGACCTTTTGGGTTTCTTATAATTAGTTTTTCATTATCTTTGTATGATTCTTATAGATAAAATTTTGTCCTGAGTTCTGGGTTTCTCCCCAATAATAGTACAAACTCCTTTAGTTCATTATATATATATATATATATATATATATGTATATATATATATATATATATATTTAAATTTTATAGTATGGTGATCTTTCCTCTATATGTTATCAAACACAATGCTTTTGCCTTATGAAATACCATGTTCCATGGTTCCATGCCCTGTCTTCTTATAATGTTATGGATGCTAAGTCTTCTGTTATTTTGACTAATAACACAATACTCTTTTTTCTTCTTGTCACATGTAGTATTTTCTCCTTAACCTTGGAGCTACTGAGCTTTACAGTGATTTTTCTGTGAATTTTCATCTTTAGGTCTCTTTGAAGTGGTGATCAGTGGATTCTTTCAATTTCTATTTTATCTTATTATTCTAAAATTTCTGAGCATTTTCCTTGATGATTTCTTAGATTTTTGTGTCTTAAATATTTTTCTGATCTTAACTTTCTGGGACTCCAGCTACTTTTATATTTTCTCTTCCTTATCTATTTCCCACAATAGTTGTTTTGTGATTAAATGTTTCATATTTCTTTCATTATTTCCTACTTTTGATTTTACTTTATTATCTCTTGTTATCAAGGGAAATGGTGAATTTTCCCTTGTCTAATTCTAATTCTGAATACACTATTTTCTTCTGAGAGCTTCTGGATCTCTTTTTGCATCTGGATGACCTTTCTTTCATAATCTTCTTGGTTTTCAATCATTGTTCTTTTTTTCTAATATTTCTTCCTCTTCTATCATTTGATTTTTTATATCTTTTTTTAAGCTGTTCTAAAAGCTCTTTTTAAGCTTGTGACCATTTATTGTATTTGCCATTTTTGAAGTAAGTGTTTTTACTTCACCATCCTTACTTACCCAAATACTGATAGCTATTATTGGGACAAAGAAGACTTCTTTATCCCAATAATAGCTATCAGTATTTGGGTTCTTTCTCCTTTGCTTGCTCATTTAAAAAAATTTAGTGGCCAGGTCAATAGACATAATTATCAGCTTTTTTGCTGAAGTCCTAGGGTTCTGAATGTGCTGGTGTATGTTAACTCACATTTCATGGTTATTTCCCCCTGGGTTCTATTTAATTATTCCAGTTTTTATAGTCTATGGTCTGATGAACTCCTAGGTTCCCAGATCAAGTCCCTGGCAATGATTGACCTCAGGGGTTCCAATCAGAGACTGCAGGTAATTCTGTCACTGTACCTGCAAGCAGTCAGTCTACCTGCCCCTGTGGCAATAACCAGGGACTCAACTCTCCTGGGAGAGACCACAGTGAATGGGGGCCCAGTCCTTCAGCAACCACACTCAAAGGCATGAGCTCTTTACTCACTCCTCTTCACTTAATGTTGCAGCTTGGGATAGATAACATGTCTAGTATATATTCCTTAGACCTCCAAAGTTCCTCATTTATTAGCAACAAGGATTGAATTCCTGCCTTTACAGCCTGGAATCATAGACTCTGTCATATCCAGTCTTTCAGTTCCCAGCTGTGTTGCCAGCAGGGGTCTCAGGAATTGAGACCTCAGTACACACAATTGCTCCCTGGGCCCTAGACCTGCCGATTTCAGTGCTATCCTTGGGGATGCAAGCTCCAGGAGAGGTTCAAGATCCTGCCCATAGGGACTGACTTGTTGATTACACTCTGTTTGCTCTGTTTCTGACCCTTGGACCTAAAGTAGTGAGACTGAGGGCAGGAAAGTCAGAATCCTTCCTCCCTAATTGTTCCTAATTGTTCAGCTTCACTCTCAACAGCTGCCTATTTTTGTTACTCCTAGCATTGATTATGTGGGGTTATTTTTTGTTGTTGGGGGATATTAGGAGGGTGGGTAAGCTTATACCCTACTCAGCCATCTTCTAATAATGCATCTCCCATTATATATGGTGGTAATGGAATACTTTTACATCATAAAAATGATGAATAAGAGCATCATAGAGAAGAAGGAAAGACTAATAATGCAAAATGAAATGATCAGAGATGAGAAAATATTATATATATATATATATACATATATATATATATGTCTAGAAAAGGAAATAGCAAATCACTCGTATCTTTGCCAAGAAAATCACAAATGGTGATACAGATTCAGATAACTGAAAATGACTAAACAATAATAATTATCATACAATATTGCTTAATAGATATGATGATATCTTTGTTCAGTGATGCTGTATTAACTTAAATGGAATATAGTCTTCCTGCACTTGTCAGAATGGCATCAGCATTAGCTATTGTATACCTTCATTTCTCAATATTATGAAATTATATTAATACCTCCTTGACATTTGCTTCAGGATTATTTGCAAATTCAGACAGAAAGTTTTACAGAGAAGGGACGATTGTAACAGAAATGAAACATAAACATAATAAAATCAGTTTTTTTAAATCCTCAGAGACAGAGACAGAGATAAGTAACTTCAGAGGGGATACCCATAGGGGTCTCATTATCTCTAAAATGGTGTAGGGTATATAGGATTCAAAACACTTGCCCAAATCCATATTGTGAATGAGATCTAGGATTCATTAGGGAAATGGAAAACATCAGAAAAAAAACACAAATAATTCAAGAAAATAAGAAGACAAGGATAATGTGGAATGATGGGAAATTATGAATAAGGGAAGGAAAAAGTGTCATCTTAGCCTGAGCAGCTACTTTTACTTTCACTTAGACAGAATGGCAAAACATGTAAAAGAATGAATTCAAACACAGCTCCATGGTAAATAGTCAAAATTGATCCCCCAAGGAACTTAGTCTAAAAGAATCATAACTTGTTAAAATTATCTTTTCTCTACCAAGGAAGGAAGCAAGACTTTGTTAAGGATTTGAAATGTTCCAAGCCCTATGTTAAATCCTTTACAAATATTATCTCATTCATCTTCACAACTACCTCAGTAGCAGATGTTTATTATTATCACCATTTTCAGTTGAGGAAACAGAAGCAGAGACAGATTAAGTGACTTGTCCAGGGTCACAAAGCTAATCAGTGTTTTCTTCATTCCAGCACTCTATCCCATCCTCCTGGTTGCCTGCTAAGTCATGGAAACTGGTAGTTCTTGATCTAAAAGACCATTTACCTGAAACAAAATTAGCAGAAATAAAAAAGCAGAGCAAACTTACATCATATAGGTATATAAAAGCCTGAGATGGCAGTAGCAGTTTCAAGATGGAATGATGGACTCCTGGGGTGAAATTAACTTTGTCAGGTAGGAGAAAAGAGTCAAAATAATAGAGAGCTGGATGGTGGTATTAGTTATAACTGATAAGTAGGGGGCAGAACTAACTAACTGATATTGCCAGAGACAGGGCTTTGCCTTGCCAAATGACAGATCAGAAGGAAAAGACCTGCACAAGGCTTATTAAATTAATAGTTTTATTATTTGATCTCTTGGGATTTTCCTAATATACGATTAGACATTACACCAAATAAGAATCAAAAGGTATGCATTTCTATTTATCTGCATTGAGCTTTGGGTGGGGAAGGAGACATGACCACAATATAGAATTATCATGAGGCACAACATGGATATGTACTTGCTAAATGCATTTGCTTACTTTCAATGAAGATGCCCAGTACATAGAACAAATAGGAAGAATCTCCATAGCTGATCAGGTCCTTTTGATACTGTTATTTCTAAATATCATTATTTTGATTGATCAAGTTCAGAAACACTACAGAGCTTCCTAAATGATAATTATAATCACTTAAAAGAGTTTGGCCTAACAATTCATACAGGAAAATCCAAGTGGATGAAGAATTCTTTTTGTCTAGACAATCCATTGATCTCATTTATCAGCATTTTTATCTTGGGAAGACACTTCAAATGAAAAAGGCAATAAACAGAATTGAATTGTATAGTTTTCCATTTGGACATTGCAGATCCTTAAATGATACCATATTTCTCCATCTGTTATATTAATTTTCTTTCAATTATATATATATATATATATGTATATATATATATATATATATATATATGTTACAAATCATGGAATACAATAGCTTCCAAAAAAGGAAAGGAAGGAAGGAAGGAAGGAAGAAAGAAAAATGGCCAAAGAGATGTAAATTGGGTATAAATAGCTTTTCTCATGGCACAATGACTTGCATGAAAGAAGTAGCAGAAAAGGTATAATTAAGGAGAATATAATGGAGGAAATGTGATGGATTGGTTTATGCTACAGGAATGGGGGAATGGAGTAATTGAAAATTTTACTCTGCAAGGACAACTGGGCTCCAGATTTTGGAAGACTTTAAATGACAGGGAAAAGAAAGTTTATATTCTAACCTCAATCTAATATGGATTTACCAGAAGTTTTTGAGTGAAGAAATGACATGTTCAAAATTGTCTAATTCTGAGGAATAATAATATAGTAGCTACATGGGTACTGTGTAGGAAAATGAAGTTAATTGAAACAAGGAGATAATTTAGGAAGTACTACAATTAAAAAAGATAGCTATGCTGAAGACCTGAACTAGGGCAATATGTTTGTGAGTGAAAGAAAGGAAGGAATGGAGACAAGTAACATTGTGAATCTAGATAATACTATTTTAAAATTAGGAGAAATCTCTTATTATTGTCCAAGATGCAACATATTTCACTGGATTCATGATGTAGACCCATGTTTAAATGATACAGTTTGAATGAATGAATGAGTGAGTGAATGAATGAATGAATAAAAAAGCCTTGATTAAGCACCTGATCTTTGCAAATCACCATGCAAGCCTTCAAGATACAGACTGTAAAAGAAAGATAATTCCTGATTGCAAGCAGTTCAAGCAGTTGATATTCATATGAAGGTTTCAGCTTCAAGTCAGATGGTTTTATGATCTTTTGGAAGTGAGAGGAAAGTTGATAATTCTTCCTCTTTAATGTCACTTTCACTGATCACATCAGATCAGAATTGGATGTTAATTCACTTAACAATGCCAAAAAATGTTGGTTGAAAGATCTTCCTTCCTTGTGTCTTCAATAACTATTGCTATAACTCTGGCAGAAGCATTTGCCATGATGATTCTCCAACAAAGGTTGTTTCCCAGGATAATGGCAATGCATAATTGGTTAGAAATATTGCTATTCCCAAACAAATCATGATTTCTTACTTTAGGTGACTCTTGTTCATGTGTTCCCCAAACTCCAACAAAGTGGGTCTATCCATTATTCTTGGGGCATTTCTCTAAATCTCTTAACATGATGTAGGTATCAGGTCATCTATCTAGACTTGGTTTCTAGTCCAATTTACTGTCCAATGTGCCATGTCATAATTAAACTTATTGTCTAAATAAATTTTTTTCTAAGAATGTATTATTTTCACTCATTGCATTTTTAAAAATGAGAATGTAAGAAAATGATCCCTCTGAAAAAATGTACTGATACAATGCCATCTCATTTGCATCTACTTCCAAATCCCTGTGGGAACTGGTGAGCATTGATACTGCTTTTTAAAACTATGAAATAAATGACTTGAATTTTAGAAGCCTTTAGTTTTATAATTTCATCTACTAGTGATTATAACTCTTATCCATATATATAAAACATGATTAACATAGTGAAGTAGCTAGATTGAACATTCATTCCATGCTTAATTTGTTTCAAGAACTATGCTAAATGCTTCGGATGCAAATACAAGCAAAAAAGGGCAGTCCCTGTTATGAAAAAAACTTTCATTTTAATGGGGAAAAGGAACAATGGTTAGGGGGCAGGTTACATTCAGAATGTAGTATGGTTGTCACCTGAAAGTGTTGTGAAGGTCTAGTTCTGAGAATAATGAGGTGAAATCTCACCAATAAGAACATAACATTTCTAGAGATTGATTTCAAGGTTGCACTGAGTAAAGAATGTGGCTGATAGCCAGAGCATATAATTTAGGGGCATGATGTGAAGAATGCTCAGAAGTGACATGAGCATCTGTTTCAGGGCAAGGCTAGCAATGGAGAAGAAAGCATTTTTAGAATATTATAATCTGAGTTCAACAGTGTAGAATTTTGTTAAAGCTCATCTCTATACAAAAGTATTTGTGTTCTCAACAGAAAACTTTTTACTAAGCCATAAAATCAGAGATATCTGAGTTTAAAGCCCACTTTTTAATTTATTTTTTATTTTAATGCATGTAAAAATATATAACACACACACACACACACACACACACACACACACACATATATATATATATATATATATATATATATATATATATGGTAATGTTAGTTAGGGAAGGCACTTGCAGCTGTGGAGATAAAATGAAGGTCCCTTTTAAATCATGGTGATTGAACAGAGTGTTAAAAAATAAATTATTCTTCATCAGAGGTAAGGAAGGATTGCATTCCAAACACAGGACATAGCCTATGCCAAAACATAGAGATGTGAGATGTGGAGTATAGTAAGGAAAATTTGGCTTGACTGAAATAAACAAAGGGGAAGATATATAATAACCTGGACAAGCCATTCCCCAATTGATAAATGGGCAAGGGACATGAATAGGCAATTTTCTGATAAAGAAATAAAAAGTATCAATAAGAGAAAGTGTTCTAAATTTCTAATAATTAGAGAAATGCAAATCAAAACAACTCTGAGGCATCAACTAACACCTAGGAGATTGGCTAAAATGAAAGCAGGGGAGAGTAATGAATGTTGGAGGGAATGTGGCAAAATTGGGACATTAATGCATTGCTGGTAGAGTTGTGAACTGACCCAACCATTCTGGATGACAATTTGGAATTATGCCCAAAGAGCGATAAAAGACTGCCTGCCCTTTGATGCAGCCATACCATTGCTGGGTTTGTACCCCAAAGAGATAATAGATAAACAGACTTGTATGAAAATATTTATAGCTGCACTCTTTGTGATGGCAAAAAACTAGAAAGGGAGGTTATGCCCTTCAATTGGGAAATGGCTGAACAAATTGTGGTATATGTTGGTGATGGAATACTACTGTGCTCAAAGGAATAAGAAACTGGAGGAATTCCTTGTGAACTGGAAAGACCTTCAGGAATTGATACAGAGTGAAAGGAGCAGAGCTAGAAGAACATTGTACACAGAGACTGATACACTGTGGTAAAATCGAATGTAATGGACGTCTATACTAGCAGCAATGCAATGACCCAGGACAATTCTGAGGGATTCATGGAAAAGAATCATACCTGTATTCAGAGGAACAATTACAGGAGAGGAAACAAAGAAGAAAAACAACTGCTTGAACACTTGGGTTGATGAGGACATGATTGGGGATGTAGACCAGAAAGGACCACACCAATGCAACTATCAACAATTTGGAAATAGGTCTTGATTAATGACACATGTTAAAACCAGTGGAAATGCGAGTTAGCTAAGGGGGGGCGGTAATTTGAGGGGGTGAAGGGGAAAGTAAAAACATGAATCATGGAACCATGGAAAATTGTTCTAAAAATAAAAAAATATTAATTAAAAAAATAACCTGGACAAGGAATATTGGACCAGGACCTATTTTAAATTCTTTGATTTTTCACAGCTATTTTGCTCTGCCCACCTTTTTTGTTGTTATTATTGCTAATAATAAACTAATTTACTATCTCTAATATTGTATTATTTTTTACCTGATTGGGTCTTCTTGATATTTAAAACTTAATGCTTAGCACTTTGCCAAGAGGAGTAATTTCCCTTTTATGTTTTTTTTTTTGAACCATTATTTTTTTTCCCCTAATTTACCTAAATGAGGTCAGCTGCACAGGTCCTGATCTCTTTTTGTGTAACAGCACAGTGCCACTCTGCAGAGACATAATTCAAGTAGTTTGAAAGCAATCTGTCAGATAAACCAATGTTTCATTTAGAGTCAAATAATTTCCATGATTCTTAGAAACCAACTCACTTAGTCTAACTTCCAGAAAAAAAAGACCGCAACTTTCCTCTTTGGCAGACAATGATAGATTCTCTGAAAGAGTGAAGCGAAAATAGCAAGGTTAAGGGAATGGTGAACTTTAACTGCCAGAAACAATATCACTACATAATGGAAACTGCATAACTTCAGAAATGACATGTCAAGGCAACTTGAACATGTTTCATAATTTGTAAATGCATCACATGAAATGTTCCTGGTATTTACTAAAATTTTACTTCAAAATACATTTTCCATTTCTGAATCTTTCACTGAATCTGTTCTTGAGTTCTATTATAGAGAGTGAGATGGAGATTTATGGGAACCCTCTAGAAGCTGAACAAAGAAAGGAACCAATTTAGAAAGAAAGGTCATTTTCTTTTTTGGAAATAAAACTAAGATTGGCAGAATGAAAACACATATGTTCCTAAGTACCCAAAACATCTTCAATCAATATGAACCAGGAAAGTGATATGCCAATATTTTAGCCTTTCTTCAACCCTAAAAACAGATTATATCTAATACCTAGTACACCGTCAAATTTGAAATGTTTCAGGTGAGCTCTGGGAATCAACAAGGAATTGATTTATACCTTCATTTTTCAAAAATGGACAATTGAACTAACAATGCTTTAGTTCATTAATATCTTTCAGAAGGGAACATTGTTAACTATTTCAGTTCCTTTGCAAGGTAACTGATATAGGAAAAATGAGAATGTCAGTTGAAATCGGGGTTTATATTGAATTATCCACACTCATTTGTTCATGAAGGCTCTAGTGCTGACAGTTTTCTCTGGGAACTTGCCATAGAAACTAGCCATCTTCCACATGTAGCATGCATTTGTCTCTCTGCATATACTCTTGCTACTGATCCACCCACCACCAGGTAGGCAATGGGCATCATTCAGAGGTACATAGGTAGAGGTAGCCTATTTTCTTTCAGTCATTGTAACAGATTTGTTATATTATCAGTTCACCATTGTCCTTTTTACTAGCCTTCTTTGTGACCATCTATAGGCATTTAAGTCAATAGCAAATATTTTTCTCAGCACAACAGTCATAGAAATGTAAAAAACATCCAACAGTTTTGCAAAAATTGTGTTATCTCTATCTCAAAGAAACGGAGTCAGAGAATATGTAGGGAAAATAGACTGAAAGATATTTCTGGGCATTTTACTATTAAATTGTGTATATGGTACATATGAAAATAACATTCTTAGTGTATCTATTTTTTAATTAATATGAAATAATTTTCTCTTCTTCTCACTCCCTATTCCTTCTGGAAAAGAAAAAAAATATTACTTGTAACAATACGCATAGTTGATTGCATGCTAGAAGTTAATAGCAGAGTAAATGACACTCCACCCTTCTAAACTCTATACATACATTCAGAAAATAAATCACCTCACAACAAAGAAAATCAGGAAGAACAAGTCTCACTGAGATAGGAAGAGAAAGTGCAGAGTGCAGCATCTTTAGGAACTGGCTGAATTCAAATTAGCCCAACACATTACTAAGTGACCATAGACAATGAAGCAAGAGTGGGAAGGAGCCCAAACTGAGCTATTCCACATAGAGAGTGAAGGCAAAGCAACATACTATGGTGTGGTGGCAAAGTGTGTGGCAGCAAAGCTACAGAACAGGTATAGGCTCTGCCTAAGCCACTCAGAGTGTGATAGTAAAGGCAAAGAGGGCACTATCACACTCCCACATGGTCTGAGGTAGTGAAGCTACAGAAATTTGGACCAACTCAGCCTTAGGCACTCAGCGTGGGGAGTGAGACAGAGAAGCCATGAGTCCAGTGAACTCCTGAATGGCTTGAAACAATGAAACAGCAGAGTGTCTGAGGTAGCAAAGTAGCAGAGTACCAGAACTGCCAAGTCTAACCCAAATCATGAGGGTAGCAAAACAGCAGAATGGGAAACAGTCCAACCCAGGAAAGAACAGAGAAACCGGTAGCATAGGGAACAGAATATATCTGAGCAAAATTGCTGCAAGCCTCCCCATAGTAAGCCACCTCACACCCCTCAACAGAAACAAAGGCAACCAGGTCTATAAAAAATACCAGAGAATTGTACTCTGAAAGCTTGAAATAGCTTCTATTCCACACAAGATTACATTATAGGAGCAGAGAATGACTTTAACAGATAGATAAGGAAATAGGTCTAAAAAATAGGAAACTAGAAAATGACCTAAAGAAAAAGAAAAAAAACATAAACAGTTACTTTAATGATAGGAAAGTTTAAAATGTGAACTCAGAAGAGGATAACAATGCCAAAAAGGGAAAGGTGAAACCTCAAAGGAAAATGTAAAATGATGCCAGGTCCCAAAAGAACCCTTGGAAGACCTTGAAAAGAAGTTTAACAATCAAATAATAAGAGAATTGACAGAAAGACTCCAAAATTGAGGGAAAAATCACTTCGTAAAAACTACAATAGACCAAAAGGAAATACAATATACTGAAGAAAACCACTTTCTAAATACTAGAATGGGCCAAATGAAACCAGGAACACAAAAACTAAAGCAGGAAAATAACTTTCTAAAATTAGATTTGGGCAAATAGAAGATAAAGAACTCAGAAGACACCAGGACACAAAAAGACAAAATGAAAAGAATGAAAAATATCTTGCTGGAAAAAAAAAGATCTAGAAGTTAATTTGAGATTCATTGGAATACCTGACAGCTACAATAAATATAAGAGCCTGGAAACAATATTAAAATGAATCATCAGGGAAAACTGCCATGATGTCCTCAAACAAAATGAAAAATGGAAATTTGAAGAGTTCACCTGTTAATGATTAAAATATCTTTAAGAGACTAATTTTTGGGAAGAATATAAGATCATTGATCTACAGATCTAATGAATTTTTTTGAATAGCCAAGAATCATAACTGATTAAGTGATATCATTCTCCAAGGCTCTCTGATGACCAGGAATGATCCAAGCTGGGTCACCCAACTCAATAGATTTTTAGAAGCTCATTATTCAGCCCTTCCCTAGAACATATCAATACATGTTTAATTGGTGATGGCTTTCTAAGAAATAATCTACCACCCTATCCCTCTCCATCCCCACAGTGGGATAGGTCATATACACAGGGAAAGAACCTTCCCCCCTTCATTTATTAACCAAATTCTGCTAAAAAAGAGATTCTTTGAAATTCCCAAGTTCAAAGAAAAAACAGCATACTCTATTTGTCTCTAACCCAGATCTCAGACACAGGGATATGCAATAATTCTCCCTAATATACATGAATTAATATAGTGTATGAAAAATAAATTATCACATCCCAATAACCTCTTGAAAGAGAAGCCAAAATAAGATGCTCTAGAACTATAATAACCAAATTCCAGAACTTCCAGGCCAATGAAAAGTACTCCAAGTATCAGAAGGAAATAATTAAAATATGTAGACACAGGAACTAATAGCTTTACATTAAATGACCAGAAGTCATGGAATATTATATTCTGAACAGCAAGGATCTATGAATACAACAAAAATTACATACATAGCAAAATTAAGCATAATCTTTTTTTATGAAATAGAGAACTTCCAGACTTTCATGACATATATATGTCATGAAAAGAAAATTCAATTATCAAATTTAACCCTGAAGAGTAGTAAAAGAAGATAAAGTCAAATCTTAAAGGTTTCAATAAAGTTGAACTGTTTACATTTTTATCTATCTATCTATCTATCTATCTATCTATCTATCTATCTATTTATCTATCTGCACATACATATATATGGAGAGAGAGAGAGAGAGAGAGAGAGAGAGAGAGAGAGAGAGAGAGAGAGAGAGAGAGAGAGAGAGAGAGAGAAGGGAGTGAGCTAAATATGATGGACTGAGATCCAAAAAGAAATCAAGGGACAGGAAAGAAGAATACATGGAGAGAAGAGAAAAGAAAAGCTAGAAGGGGGTAAACTATCTCATGAAGAGATGAATAATAGTCAATACACTAGAGGAAAAGATTGGGGGCATGATGGGCAATGCTTGAACCTCACACTCACTGGAATTAGCTCAAAATGGGAACCATACCTACACCAAGTCATCTATAGAAACATATTTTATCTTATTGTGAATTAGAAGAGAAGGGGGTTGGAGAGGGAAGAGAAATAACCAAAAAAGAAGGCCAAAAAGGGGAAAAGGTAGTCAGAAGCAAAACATCTGTGAATAGGGAAAGACTGAAAGCCAAAAGGGAGAAAGGTAAATGGGATAAAAATAAGGAGGAAAAATTTAATGATCATAATTTTGAATGTTTCTAAGATATTCACAAGTGACTCATGATGAAAATGCTATCCATAGCCAAAGAATTAAATGTTAGAGACTGATTACAGATCAAAGCAAGCCATATTCCACTCTTATTTCCTTCATGAGTTTTTTTTTTAATTGGATGTGTGATATGTTCTGTATCATGGCATGAGCAATAACATTGTGTGATATTATTCATATAATCTATGCTAGATTATTTACTACCTACTGGAGGTAGGGCAGGCTAAGGGTGAGAATCTCAATTGCAAAGTGTCAGAAAACAATTGTCAAAAATATTTCTACTTTGCAATTGAAAAAAATCAGAAACAAAAACCAAATATGCATAGGTGCAAAAAATAAATTCTTTCACTGGCTATATTTAAAAATATGTCTCGATTGTCATTCTAATTTTGTCATTTCCTCATCAGGAGTTGAACAGTTTATCTCATTAGGAAGTCTCTGAAACCATAGCTAGTCATTGTTCAGTGCTATTAATCAGAGCTATTATAACTTTCAAAGTTATTTGTTCACATAATAATGACTTTATATTAAATTTGCTAGATTATATAATATATTAAATAAATATATAATATATTTGTAAATAAGTTGTTCTGGTTCTGCTCACTTCCCTCTGCATCAGTCTTTCCATATCTTTTGAAATAATTTATATTTTCATTTGTTGTAACACATTAGTATTCTTTTTTAATTTTCATGATGTAGTTTGTTCAGTCTTGCCTAAATTATTGGATTCCAATAGTTTCCAGGAACTTAAAGTATAGTTTCCAGGTTATGCCACCATAACAAATACTTAATCTGTTTCAGTCATTTTTTAAAGTATAAAATTGCCTTGAGATTTACTGCTTTATAACATAGTACTTCTTAGCATCATAAGATTAAAGTATTAGGTACTTCAATATTAGAATGGTACTTGTGTCCTTAATATGTACCAATTGCACCTATATTGTGGTTAGTGGAGAAAATATTCTTCTTTCCATCAAGTTTATAAAAAATATGAGATAGACATAATTATAAATAAAGATGATGTGTCTTAACGGCATTTTAAATCTACAAGTAATCCAAGCTTAGACCCAAATGGAGAATCTTGATGTGAGGCTGCTTTGCACAGGGGATATAGAATTAGAAGATCTGTATTCAAATCCTGACTCTTCTTGCTACTTATGTGACTTTGAGCAAGTAACTTAATTCTTTTGTATGGAGCACATAGGACAAGTCAGGCCCACTGAGGAAAGCAGCCATGCTTGCCTGAGATTGCTGGCCAGGTCCCCAATCTCTCACACAAAGGCACTGCTGCTCTTGGCCAAAAGTCATCATGAAACCCTGAGTCCCCCCACATGCTGAAGAGCAAAGAAGTCTTTGTAATATCATGACTGAAAATATCAGCACTTCCTTTCCCTAAGTTACATAGAAGAGATTAGCTGTCACTGTTTCTCTACTTGCTTGTGTCTGTAATAGCAACACTGGTAAAGTTCTTGTGTGAAGTCATTTCATAAACATTACCTTGTGGGAATGTAACACCCCCTAAGAATGTTATAGTGCTTTGCATTTTACTCTCTATAAAAGTCTTTTTGTCACAATAAATAAAGTTCATGGACATCATGTCTCTCCTTCTGGTCCTTACTTTGTTTATCTCTTTATCTCTCTCTCTCTCTCTCTACAATGGAACCCCGGCCTTCATCTCTGAGTGCTCCCAATTCTTTTGGGCCTTAGTTCCTTATCTATTAAAAATATGGTTAGATTAAATAACCTCTCACATTCTATGCAGGTAGAATTTAATAATGCTATGATCACAATGTTGTCAGTTTCCTAATGGAGGTTTAGCTCAATTACTTAATTAAAGGGATATGCTAAGATTCCACATTTATAGTATCTGTAACTCACTAAATTTAATTAAGGGCCAACAGGATAGAAAAAAGGGGAGATCAGAATATGGTATTGTATAGGGTTATAATAAAACAGGAAATGGATAAATAGGCCTTCAAAATGATGGCTCTTTATTGCTTCCAAAAATATTCTAAATTTTTCTGTATTCATATGGTATATAGGACCTCAAAAGAAAGTTACTGTTAATAATGAATCATAGAATCTTATATCCTAAAGATGATGTTTTTGGATTTGGGATGCTGATATAAAATCTCAATCACAGATGCTCCCTTAAAAAAAAAAAGCTAGTACCCTCAACAAGAATTTATTTGGGCTCATTGTGTGTCAGACACTGTAGAGCTCTGGGAAAATAAGCAGAAGCAAAAAGAAAGATAGACCCTATCCTCAATGAACTTATATTCAGATAAGGAGGAAAACAACATATAAAGGAAGTCAAATGTGTTTAAGCTGGGGGAAACTAATCAGAGTGAGACATGATGGAGAGGTCCGGAGTACAGCCTGGTCAGAAATGGGAAAACAGTTAAATAAGGAGAATAGGGAAAAAGAAAGGATTTCATATAGGAATTAAAATCAGAAACAAACCTATTAGGTGAAAGGAAGTAGAATATATTGAAGATTAGGAGATTATATTTATAAAGAGGAAGTTTAGAGTTTGACATCTTATATATAGAATGATTTTGGAAGATGGGAAGAATCAAAGTTGTTGCTGTGTTGGCACGAGGCTGAAGTGGAATGTTAGTGAAGACGATGGAGTCTCAGAATGATGAGATTGTGTTATTACTTCTACATGTATGTTAAAATCTTTAAGGATTATGTTAGGAGAAATGATAGTATGCAATATTCTTAAGTAATTGATTAATATAATAAAAATGACCCAGATTTGATAGGATATCAAAGATGAGAAGATGATTGAAGTGTATAAAACATACTTCAAAAGAGAAATAAATGACTTCCAAAAAGATCTAATTAACATTTATAAAATCATTCAAAAAGCAGTGAACAATTGAAATTGTTCACAGAATCCTAGAAAGAAATTTTAGTTTCTTCTCTGGGCTTCTCAAATACATTAATAACTCAGGAAGATTTGGCTAACTTTGTTCACTGGAGCAAAACCCATTTATTGAATTTGCTAAATTTGGTTTCAGCAGAGGAGCAAGTGTACATTTCTGCTTCTGGGCAGAGTTATGTGATTAAAACCACAAATTAAAAAAAGCAACTTGATGACACTTTGTCAGCATTCAATAATCTCCTTCTTTCCCTGGTTAAATTTTATTCCCAAATGAATTTCTATAGTAAGTATTCCCACAGGCAAGTGAGTAAACAAATCAACCTTAAATCTACTCTCAGAGTTCCTTATTTTAAAACCCATTTAAATGAAAAAGAATTGTAGTATTTAAATATATTCGATAATTTATTTGCATTTAAATATAGGCAGAACATAGTGTTATATAATGAAATGTGATATATGATAATATGTATGACATCATGACATATGAAAGTTAATACAAATGTATGAAAGCTTTCACAATTCCTAGAATGAGAAATCTGAGCTCCTTAAGGATAAGGGTTATCTTTTGCCATTCTTTGTATCTTCAATGCTTAGCACAATGTCTAATGCAAATGGGTGCTTAATAACTGCTTATTGATTAACAATACTTTTCTCCATAATATCCATTTGTATTAAGTTGCAATAAATGCTTTGTGCACATGACTGGCAAAATTATGAGAAGGAATAGAAAAATACCATTACAATCAAGCTAAGAGAAATGTATTAAGTGCCTACAAAGAAAAGCAAATTAACAAAAGAAGGCTCTGCTCATGAAGACATCACAGTGTAATGAGAGAGACCTCAGATTTACAACTATTTACAGACAAGAGATGAGATAGATTGGGGAAAATTTTAGAAGGAAGATGATCATTAGGGAGGATCTTCAAAGCTTTCTTAAAGAAAGTGATATTTTAGCTCTGACCAGAAGGAAGTCAGAAAAACCAGTATGTGGAGATGAGGATAGAGAGAAATAGAAGCGGAGTCAGTCCAGTGAAAATTCAACAAATCTAAAGATGAAGTATTTTATGAGAGAAAGTAGCAAGAGGTCAACGTCACTAGATCATAATATGGATGCAGGCCCAGGGGATATAAGGTAAGAAGTATCCAGATTATGAAAACCATGACAAAGTAGCCTTACAAAATGGGCATATGAAAGTCATAGAGACTAAAATATTTGTAAAGTGTATCATAATCCTTAAAGTAGCGTATGTTATTATGATCATTTTTATCATATTATTACACATATCAAGCCTAGATGTTGTCATTAATTATGAGCACTGGCTAAAATCTATTATAGATGAAGAAAATGGTAAACTTTTGCCTGCTGATCATGACAACTGAATGTTGTTTTTTTTTTTTAACTGAATGTGTCTTTTCATTAACACCTTAAAATATGTCAAAAACAGTTGATAGTTGTAAGAACAAAATATCCAGTAAATTTAAACATATTTTGTCAATTTTCTAAATTAAATAATTATGCTATATTAACACTATTAATGAGAACTAAAGCTATTAGAGAATATATATATATATATATATATATATATTTTAGACTGAGGAGTTTAAGATGACTAATATTGTTTTCTTTGTTTCATAAATTATTTCTTAGTGATTGATGAGAGTTACAAATAAACTCCAGATAAGCTAGTTTAAGTTTCAGGAAAATGAATATGTTTTAACAAAATAGAAAATTTGCTGCATTATGAGCATATGGAGGTTAGGAAGGAACTCTATTGTAAATGATGGTTCAAGAAATTGTCATAATGCTAATATTATTGGAAGAAAATCTAAAAAAAAATCTATAGTACGTGCCTTTAATTCTTTGAATATCCACTATCCTGAGGTTCATGGGGGACACATTGTTTTCAGAGAAGAGGAAAAGAGGTGTTCATACACTGTTTGAAAAACCAAGACTTTGTAGTATGACTTCTGTGTAGTCATTTTTTTGGACTCTAAATGCCAGGATATCCAGAAGCGAGTTATAAATCAAATGGGTAAAAATTGAAAAGAGTCTTTGGAGATGACAGTTCACAAGCTTTTCTTTCCCAATGGTAGGTCTACTATTTTGTGCTAGTTAAGCCTCAGGTCACTAACTTTCACACTGTGATAATGAAAGACCCCTTCTGTGCTCCTTAGGAAAGTGGAAAACATTCCTACCTTCATGGAGTCATTCAGTGACCTTACACCTTTTAGATCTAGTATTGCTGTGCACTCCATGTCTCATTTTAAGGCTTCATTTCATGAGAAGATCTATTAAAGAGTTAGCCTTGTTAAAAAGAATAAATAAAAAAAAAGATTTATAGATCCATCATTCTAACCTAACTCTCTCTTGCTCATCCATTTTGATCCTACTCCCAGGAGTTATTTCTTGTTTATCTGAACATATTCCTTTTTTTCCCCCAAAAGCAAAAGAATGCAATAATACTGAAAGGCTATGTAACAAAACACATAAGAAAGTTAAGATTATCCTTTGGTAGTTGAACGTATTTCATTTGAGCTTGTGGCTTCAGGCTTCTCAAACATTTTCCTGGGACCTCTTCTCCCTGAACACTTAATTACTTATTGTTGAACTACAAGATTACTTTAAAATTTCAGTGAACAAAATAACCTTCAAGTCTTCAAAGGTAAACTACCTAATTAGGATATATTTTTTTCCCTTGGAAAATTATAATAAATTGCAGGAACACTTTAAAATCTTTACAAGCTGTCTCTAAATATTCCTACCCAATGTGCATTTTTAGTTTCATTTTCATTGTCTCTTTTTTTTACCAGATCTTTATTTTGAACTATATTTCACTCTGGTCAGACTTGTGACATACCACCTAATTGCTCAAGTTGCATGTTTCTCTGACTCCTGCCCTTAGAGTGCTCTACTTATTGATGTGACATCATCATTGTTGCCAGTATCATTGCTGTGCAGCACCCTAGGTATCTTCAGAGTTGTCCACTTAAATTCTACCTCTCCAAGTTCTATTTCTAGTTCTTGGTTTAATCATCACCAACAGTGTTATTCCTGGAAATGGCATGTGAATTTATTGCTATTTGACTTCATTCACCAGCTATGTGAATTCTCAAACTAAAACAACCTTCTTTCACTACCAGTTCCCTATCTGTGTAGTCTTCTCTCCATTAAAATTGTATTTCCTTGAGGCAAGAGCAGTCTTGGTTTCTGGATTTGTATCCTGAGAATTTTGCATAGAGATTGACACCAGTTAAATTCTTAATAGTTGCACATTCGCTTATTCCCTTATTTTTCTTACCTTTTGCTGATATCAGAATATACAATCATTTTCTTAATTTATAATATCTAAATCAAATTGTAGCTTATAAATAAAATTATTGTGTTGCTGTCTTGTGCCCAGATTGTGAAAATCCAAATTGCTACGTTTTTCTTTTGGCCTTAGATTCGGAAGAATTAAGTCAAATAGTTTTTTGTTTTGTTTTGCTTTGGTTTTGGTTTTATCGCTCATAGGTCATTGCATTGAGTCTTCAATATAAAGGATACAAAAGATAAATGCGTAAATCAATGAATGAAAAATCAGTAAAAAAAAAACACAAACCTATAGAACGAAATGTAAACAAAAGCAATTTCTACTTTTTAGTTGCCATTTTGAGTTATTTTTTTATTGATACAAAAAGGACATATTTCCTGTTCTTAACCAAAGACTCTTAAAATGATTTATCTGGGAATTCTGAATGGGATGCTAAAAATCTGCTATATATGCATCTTATTTCATCCAAAGATGGCCATATACTTCTATTATGTCAAGATGGATATTTAATCCTCTAGAGAGACTTATCCACTCCTCCTCAGTTTCTTTATAAGATGAAGGTGTTAAATTAAATGCCCTTTACAATCCCTTCTAGCTCTAAATCTATGATTCTATGAGTCCTACATCCTGTGATTCTATTTCTATTATTAAATTGAATCAATATTAATTAAGCATATTAGACAGGCATATATACTGTTTTAGAGTCTGGAGCTTCCAATTTAGTTGGGCTAGAATTCAAGAACATAGATAACTACAAAAAAATTAAAAATGACAGAGGAATTCTGATGAGACAGAAAGACTTGAATTTGGAGTAAGAAGAACTAATTCTTATTTTAAGTTTTTAATATATTATTTTCCCCAATTACGTGCAAAATAATTTTAGCATTCTTTTTTTAAAACATTTGAGTTTCAAATTTTCTCTCTCTTTCTCATTTTCCCTCCTCTCTCCCTCCTAAACATGCTCCCTCTGTATGACAATAAACAATCTGGTGTAGCTTTTACATATACTGTGGAAGAGATTTGAAAAAAAAGAAGAAAGTGAAATAAGACATATTTTGGGCTGCATTCAGACTTCTTCAGTACTTTCTCTGAAGGTAAATGGCATTTTTCAACATAAGTCTTTGGGATTGTCTTGGATCACTGTATTGCTCAAAATAACTAGGTCTTCAGAGCTTTTCATTGAGAAATATTGCTGTTACTAAGTATAATGTTCTTTTGGTTCTGCTCACTTTACTTGGCATGAGTTCATCTAAGTCTTTCTAGGTTTTTCTTGAATCATTATGTTCATCATTTCTTGTAGCAAAATATAATTCCATTACAATCATACACCACAACTTTGTTCAGCCATTCCCCAATTAATAGACATCACCTTAATTTCCATTTTTTGCTACCACATTAAGAGTTGCAATAAATATTTCTCTAAAAAATAGGTCTGTTTACTTTTTTAAAAATCTCTTCAAGATACAGACATAGTAGTGCTATTGCTAGATCAAAAGGTATGCATAGTTCCAAAGCCCTTTGGGCATAGTTTCAAATTGCTCTCCACATTGGATACCAAATTGCAACTAAACCAACAGTACATGAGTGTCCCACCTTTCTTCCATCTCCTGCAACATTTATCTCTTTACTTTTCTGTCATATTATCGACCCTGATAGATGTGAATTGCTACTTCTGAGTTACTTTAATTTGCAATTCTCTAATCAAGAGTGACTTATAACATTTTTTCATAACAAATGCAACATAAATGTTAGCTACAGTGATAATGATGAAAAGTATGAGTCTTTATGACTTGTCAGATCTATCACTCAAGGAAATATTGAATTTTCAGTATGAATCTCTAGTTTCACTTCTTCTTTTTTTAAAATACATTTTTTGAAATACACCATTCTTAATTTTATAAAAAAATAGACCACATATCTGGTGTTGCTTTCAAAGTCTTTATATTGATTTGTCCTTGGAGGTTTCTGGTGCACTCATTGGCTAGAATGCATATATCTGAGCTCATGAATGATTTTTTTTAGAGTTTTTAATTGGTCTTTGTAATAGTTATATTTTTCTCTATAGTTAGCATCCACCTACTATGTATATGTCTTTTTATGCTTGTCAATATATTGATTTCTCTAGTAGATTGTAAGGTCCTGTCAGACAAGGATTGTTTTTGCCTTTCTAACTATTGGCATCTACTAAATGATTACAAATGCTTATTGATGAATAGATTTACTATTATTTATATGGAAAATACATATAGGCCATTTTTTATAATTACTTTAAAGTTGGCACCAATTCAATAGCCTTAGGAAGCAAGTATTATCTTAGAGAGAGCAAACTTCCCAGAATAGATGTTAATAATTATCCTAAAAACGTCCTTGACTAAACTACTCTTATTTTAGGATCAGGTAGAACAGAGATAAGAGGCAATTAAAAACTAAAAAACTTCATAGCAAGTCTTATCATAAAAGCTACCATGGATATTTTTTTATTGAACTTCTAAAGAAATAACTATGTTGCTATGTAGGTTTTTGTTATTACTTAAAGGAAATGATTAATATACAAGCAGACTTAAAATAGTACATTTAAAATAAATATGTATTCTAATGACAAAGGGGATTCCTCAAAATGTTGATGTTTCAGTGGCAGTTACATTAACACAAGTAAAAATAGATATACTCCTGTGCAGGGACTTGATTCACATAACCTTATTTCTACAAGTAGAAATTTACACATATATCTGTGATATGTTGAATCCGAAAGTTTATTACAGCAATTATAGACAGCATTTTCAAGAAGGTGGGGGGGGACACTTACAAAACATAATGGTCCAAAGGTAGGGGACTTGAAGTTGGGTTCTGGAGGACCTTAAGCATTCTGCAAAATTAGACTGACACTATGTTCCATGAGCAGTGAAGGGCTGTATTCTGTTTAAACAAGAGAGGGAAATGATCAAATTTCTGTTGCTTTTCTGTCATTTTTCATTTATGCCTGATACTTCATGAACCAATTTGACATTTTCTTTGAAAAGATACTGTATTGGTTTGTCATTTCTTTCTACAGCTCATTTTACATCTGAGGAAACTAAGGCCAACAAAGTTAAGTGAGCTGCCCAGGGTCAGAGAGATAATGCCTGAAGCCAGATTTGAACTCAGGAACATGAGTCTCCCTGCTACAGGCCTGGCACTCTGTCTACTGTATCAACCAGCTGCCCCCAAAATTTGTGTAAGAAGAATAATTTTGTAGTGCTATTAAGAAGAAAGGGGAAAAAAGAAGAAAGGAAAGCAGTACTGGACAGAAAAAACATTGCTTTGAGATTACTTTAATATATTATGAAAGAGGTAAGCTTCTGGACTAAATGATAGTGGCTTTTAGAATGAAGGAGGGTGGATTGTAATTCTACTAATTATCAATGACCCTCCAAATCTTTATAAATTTATTTTGTACTTATCCTACATTTACTTAGGATCAGAGATTTAGAATAGGAAGGGAACTTAAAGGTTATAGAGCACAATCTTCTTATTCTTTATATTTGAAAACAGTGCTAGACATGTTCATGATCACACAGATAGAAAATATCTGAGACATGATATGAATATAGGTCTTCCTTACTCCAAATTTAATGTTTTATTCAAATTTACCATAATTTTAAGGAATCTTGAGATAAAATTCTTTGGTGGTTTGGATAGGTAGATAGGGACATTCCTCATCTCATCTTCTGCTATTTTTCTTATATGTCTTATGAAGTCTAATAAACATGGTATTGAGTAGAGAAATCTAGGTTCTAAATAGGGTCAAGAAGACCAGAATTTGAATCCTGTCTTAACTAATTAGTTGTGTGTCTCTGGGAGATTCATTTCATTTCTTTGAATCTCAGTTTCCTCATTTGTAAAATTATGGTGTTAGAGTGATGACCACTGAGGTCCCTTTAAGTTCATGATCTATTGTCCTTTCTAATTTCTTATATCTTGGAAAAATAGAGCTCTCTACACTCTCTACACTCTTCCACCTTGTAATTATGAAGAGGTTCTAATTTCTGTTTCTTCTATAAATGTTTTTTCCCATCTTTTTTTTTCCTTTTTTTCCTAAGGGATGAGCCTGAGTAGAGATGGCTAAAGGGGGTAGCTTGGTTAAAGGATGATAATAAGGATAAAAAAGAATTTATTGTGAGACTGTCTCAAACATAGAAAAAAGTTTCAAAATAAAATAATTGAAAAATGTTTGCACCAAAGTTATGTGACATGTAAGGCAAAAGGAAAGACGAATATGACATCAAAATTCTATTTATAGTTCTTAAGAAAGCATTGCACAAGAGACAGCTAAGTGACTTGAAAACAGAACTATATCTTTGAAAAATGAAGTCTGCTGATATTATCAAGTAGTCAATAAGAAAATCTACACTGTTATGTTTTCTTTCAGTTTAAGTTATAGACATTATTTGCTGATAGTCTTTCTAGTCTACTTTAATGATCCAAGAGAGACTGTATCTCTTATTACTTTTTTAGGTGCAAGTAGCAGGTTGGATTGTCCCAGGATTCATGCTTTTTTGTCATTACATTACACAATATTGGATGATACATGCAAGCTTTGTTCTCAGTAAAATGTAATTTGGGGGAAAAGAAGAATATTAAAGAGAAGGAATCTAATTTAGAATAGCTTTTTCTTGCAACTTGTCTGTAGCTAGAATATTTTCAAACTTTTAAAATAGTTAAATTTTATTATTTCTCTACTTGTTAATCTCACCTTTTCTCATTTAGATTTTTTGACAGGTTTTATTTGTGATTTAAAAAAAATATTTTAGGGGAAATCATATCATCTGAATTGAGAAATTATCCAGTAAACATTATGATGTAGATGTTGGGGTTGAAAATACAAATTTGGAATACCTAGAAATGAGAATTTAGATTTAGCCAGAATGAAGCAGGGACCATTTTACCAGACCACAGAAATTAGGAAGCTGCAAGGTTCAATAAAGAATTGGGGATGTAAGATTTAAATTGATATCAATAACCCCAAGTATTATATTTTACAAAATTTATTAGTAATCACTTGAAGTAGAAGTACAAAGCTTAAGTATGACCATGTGAGTAAACTTTCCTGCCAAGCTCTCTCCACAGCCTCCACAGCCACATTCTGGGAAGAAGAGATAAAGGGGCAGGGCTACACAAAAATATATCCTCCCTTTGTAAGTACATAGTGTGAACATGCAAATGGGATGCTGGGTAAGAGAGTCCTGGGGAGCAAATCCTATCCACACAATTCCCCTTGTGATTCCATTGGGAGGTGAGCACATAGGAATCTCCCAGATTTACATGCCTAGTCTCCCGAATGAATCATTACACATAACTAGCTTATATCTCTAAAGACCTTTTACTAAAGGTGCATATATTATTGAATTTTCTAAGGGGAAATTACAATAATTTGAGGAATAAAATGGAAATAAAAGAGAAAAAAAGAAAAGCAATGTTAAGTACATTGACAAAAAATAATGTAGAGGGGGCAATCCCCTTTGGAATAAGAATGTACATTAAAAATAAATGGGTTCAATGCCCAACAGTTCAATTCACTACATCTCAAAGTTCATTCTGGATCTCTTGATGCAGTGTGTCGTTTCTGCAAGCATTTTCATGGAACCTTCTCCAAACCGTTCACTTTCTTGATTCAAGGAGTTAGAGACTTTCTTTTCCTAAAAATTTCTCCAAAAGATTTTAACCTTAGCATTATAGGATAATAATAAAATCCATCCTGAAAAGTGTGCTGTCATACACCCAGATCACCCTGTGATATATAGCTCAATTATGATATATATGAATCAATTGTCAAAGTCAAAAACATAAAAAATAGAAAAAAAGAAAAAATCAAAATCAAATTGTATATAAAATTATGAGTAAGTAAGAATAAACCCATAACAGCTCATAGAATCAGGGCCCAATAAAGTACTTTATATCCCACAAGCCTGTAGGGCCATTGCAACAATATTTACTTATCCAATCAGTAGCCAGGACTACAGAAAATTGCCATAATATGAAAGAGAGAAAAGGAACTAGACTTTGACACAAAAGGGAAATAGCATTCCTTGATCTGATTTTACCTTCACTCACAGGTATAGAGGAGCCAAAATGGCTGCCAAACTGAGGTACTTTGTCTCAATCTGGCATGGGAAAATCCTGTGCCTGACATTGTCAAAAAGCCTTTTCCTCAAACTCCAAAACAAGTCCTCTGTGTTGGCACAAATTTTGATCAATCACACTGGGATTGGTTGGCCTCCATGACCTTATGCTTCTTGGCAGATTCTCATCAATCCCACTGGGATTGGTTGGTCTCTATGACCTTTTATTTCTCATAACTGTACAACAGCTTTTTTGTGATCCCTTCTTCTGAAATCAGACACAATTATTAGTCAAAGTCCCATAATATTTAACAATCAATGGCAGGTTTCCATAGTCTAAAGCTTTTGGGTATGCATTGATATTAGGGCTAATGGATATTGTAAAATTATTTTAATGCAACAACAACAAAAACATTAATACAGGTTGCATGTACAACCTACAAGTACAAAATATAAGAGAAGAAAGAGAATTCAAATGTCCTATTGCATATAAAAGGAAAAACAATAATAAAATTTTAAAAAATAAAAAATTCATAATGAACATTCTGTGAAACGCTGTGTTAGCTAAGCAGAGGCACAAGACAAAGGCTTCTCACTCAAAAATGCGATCTATTCCCTTTTAACTAGGCCATGATCCACAGTGTGAGTGTATATAATTTTTTACAAGGTAACAGCTTTTTATAAATAGTAGTATAACAGCTAATGCACAGTCTAAGACAGTGATGGGAAAACTACAGCCTGTGGGCCAAATGCAGCCCCCTGAAATATTCTATCTGGCTGTGTGACATTATTCCTAATCTGAAGAATACAATGAGTAGGATACAATACAATGAAACTTCAAAAGAGTTGCTTTAGAAACAGACTGATAGATAAGCATTCCTTTCCTTTGGTCCCCTCTTTAAAAAGTTTGCCCATCACTGGTCTAAGAAATAACAAAATCACTAGAACCACAAGAGCCCATTTAATAACTATAGCAAACAAATCCACTATTATTAGGATTCAAATGAATCTCTATAGTCACTTGTCGTGTGACATTTTAAAAACCTATGAAACTGGTGTTCCGGGTTAAGATGGCGGCAGAGTAAGAAGCAGCTCTTAACCTCTCCTGACCGAAACATACAAAACTCCTCAAGGGGACATAAAAACAAGTCCAGACGAACGGAGGAACCCCACAACAGGGCACAGCGTGGAAGGTACGTGGAATCCAGACATTTCCAAGCTAAAAAGGGCTCTCACTCACTCAATCGCGAGCTGAGCAACCGCCCCACCCCCACCCCCTCCACACTCACCTATAGCTCCGAACCCAGCTAAAAAGAAATAGAGCAAGTTTGGGGCACCCATCGAGTCATCAGCAGCTCCGGGACCTGTTCCTGACAGCAGCAAGACTTAGGACCCCATTAAGTCAAAAAAA
>NC_058134.1:135076431-135112056 GCF_016433145.1 Gracilinanus agilis | reverse complement strand
TCTCTCTCTCTCTCTCTCTCTCTCTCTCTCTCTCTCTCTCTCTCTCTCTCTCTTTCTCTCTCTTCCTGAAAGGAAAAAAAAATATTTTTATTATGGTTTTGTTTCAGTATATCTTTCAGAGTACATTTGAATTGCAGTGGTAAATGGTTATATTCCATCAAAATATTAAAATTGGAACATCTAAGAGGACAGAAATAAATTGGCATGGACAAAAGAAAAAATAACATTATTTTGTCAATAATTTTAAATAGAATATTGTCTTAATTTTTAATTTGGAATATGAAAGGAGGTTTTCTATTATATCATTCAGTTATGGGGAAGCCAAGGCTCAGGATTGTAAAGCAAATTCCCGGTGGCCAAAGACCTGGCATTTTCTAGTAAGTAACATTGTGAAACATGGATAAAACAATTAAATTATATAATGTAAGTTTTATATGTATACATAAATAGCAGGAAATTCAGAAAAAAGGGAAAAGATACTCTAAAACAAAGGGGAAAAGATACTCTAAAACAAAGTGAAGAAAATTTCATGCAGGAGATAGGTGTGGAGCTGAAACTTGAAATAATTGCAGGATCATAATTAGTAGAGAATGGGAAAGATAGAGAGATAGAAAGAAATATGAGCCCAGTGTATGTGGACATAACAAAAATACTAGTAAGAATGCAGCAGGAATGCCATGGTCAAACGTGTTAAGAGATATATCAGTTAGGAAAAGTGTGTTTTTTTCTGATCTTTTCATTCATTGTGAGGAGCTTTGATTCCTCCTTCACAAAAGAAAAAAAAAATTATCACAGTGAAATGTGTTTTATATGTCTCCCTTCCAAAAAATAAAGGCTCACAGCTATAGATACCCCTAAAGTTTTAGAGATCAGGTAAACTAGAAATAGCTTTTGGTAGAGGAGGAAGCTGAGATCCAAATATGTTCTGACACCATACAGATAGCATTAGAACCCTTTATATGTCTGTTTTTTCCCTTTACTTTGGGCCAGGTCTATGATTTTTTTTTTTATGATGTAAAGAACTCCTGGTGATACAGCTCAATCTACAAATGATATTTGGAAAGTCTTTAATTTACTCTTAGAGCAGGGTCAAAAGACTTGTCCAGGACCACAGAACCACTATGTGTCAGAGACTGGACTTAAACCCATATATTGTTTATTCTGCCAAAGTGTATTTATATATGTTGACAAACATCCATTGACTGACAAAAATTATATTATTTATTAAAAATGATAATGATTACCATATGTATCAATATGTATATCTGTATATCTATCTACCTATCTTTATAATCTAACACACACATATATGTGTATATATGTATATTTATATATATATATGTATATGTATATATATATAAAATCTAGACATGGCCAATATTAAAAATTTCCCTCTCATTCTCTGTGAGAGTAAAATTCAATCTCCAGATATACTTAACATGTTTTTTTATTATTTATGAAAAATTTGAGTACAAATGGTGACTCTGCTACATCTATGACCAGAGTCAAAGATTTTCTGTTCCATCATCTGTAAAATGATGTAATTAGACTAGATGACCTCAAAGATTCCTTTCAATTCTGTACTTTATTCATATAGATAATTTTACAGTATACCTGAATTCTATATAATATAATTATTTTCAACCGATTGCAAAGGATTTCATTACTGAAGATTCACAAATATAAAAGTTGTTTCATCTCCAAAGTCCTGCAACAATCAGTAGAATAAATATACGTCATCCATATAAAGTTTAACGTTTACAAAGCACTTTATGAACATCTCATTTCATCCACACAACTTTTGTAGGTCACTGCAAATATTATTCCTTTTTTATCATTGAGGAAAATGAGACAGACATGAGTTAAATGACTTGTCCAGGGTCATAAAACTAGTGAATGTCTGAGATGGGATATTATTTCAGATCTTCCTAACATCGGGTCTCACACTATCCTCCATGCCTCTGAGCTGCTACTTGTAAGTCTCCAATGGAATAAAATATAGAAGAAAAATACTCTCCTTAGTTGCACAACCAGCTTTTTTCTACACAATTCCCATTTCTAATGAAAGCAGGAATTTATTTCTGCTTAAGAAACAAAGACCTTAGAGCCAAGGGGGCAAAAACAACAACTAAAAAGCACTTTTATAAGCTTCACTTTCATAGGTGCTATTGCTTCTGATATTCATCTACTGAACCTAAGTGAAGAGAGAACATTACAAATTCTAGGTTGCTTTACATGCTTTGTCTAGTGTTCCTGAGATGCTATATGGCACTGGAACATCGATTAAAGAAAGTCCTAAATAACTATTCTGGTCATCAGTTGTAATGGATGTATTGCTGCTATATTGCAAGATCTATAAGTAATTCTAACCAGGAGAATGACAGTCACAAATCTCAATACAGCACTGTGTTGTTTCAAATTCCAAAGCCTTTTTTTAAGAATGTGAAAGCTAGCAAGAGGAAACAGTTTGGTTAAAGAAGATTCAACATATCTTCAAACATTACAAGTTATCACATTCTTGTTCTGTTCTGTCTTACCATCTGATTTCTGCACAAGGTAGTAGAACATCAGTTTCTTCATCATGCAGTTTTTTTAGAGTAAACATACTAAACTTCATGCAGACTGACAAATTATATAATCCCAATTGTAGCTAAATTTGCTACACAGTGATCTCAACCTAAGTTTGAGGTAGGAAAATAAGAAGGAAAAATAAAATAGCAATTAAGCAAATTATCGATATTATTATGAAGATGTGGCTGAGAACATAAGAATGTGATCCAGACAATAATGATTTAAACAACAACATTTTTCCATTTTCCCCCAAATAGCTCATTTCTTAAATAATGCTACTAGTATGACAACTGTTCAATTGAATTCAATATACATGCCTAGACTATTGCAATAGGCTTCTGGTTTGTCTCTATGCATTGCCTCTCTGTACTCTGATCTGTTCTTCCCTCAGCTGACAGATTGATGTACATAAAGAACAAGTTTTTCTATGTCACACCCCTATTCAATCAGCTCCAGGAAGTCCCTAATACCTCCTGGATCAAAGATTAAAACCACTCTTTATCTGTTAAATCCCTTTAAAATAAAGCCCTTTTCTATATTTCCAGAATTTTTTACCTTACTCCCATTCACATATTTTGTGATCCAGTGATGGTAGCCTCCTTGGCATCACTCCATCTCCCTACTCCTTATATTTAATTAGATGCTCTCCAACATGCCTGATTAAATATATCTCCTCTTCTCCATCTCCTGGCTTCACTGATTTCTTTTGACTCTCAGCTAAAATGCTACCCTATGCAAGAGAACTTTGCCTTTTCCCCTTAATACTAGTGCCTTCCCTCTATGATTATTTTCAATTCATTCAGTATGTATGTATGCATATGTGTTTGTATGTTTGTTTATGAATGCACGTACATACACACAGTAATGTATCTATCTTTCTATGTACATATCTGTGGAAAGAATCTTATTTATACATAGTTATTTTCATGTGTCCTCTCTCATTAGATCCTGAGTTCCTTGAAGGCAAAGAATATTTTTTCTCTGCTATTTGGACTTTCTTAATATACCCAGGGCTTAGCACAATTTTTGGAATATAGTAGGCACTTAATAAAAGTTTGTTGATTGATTTGTTTTGACCTGAACACCTTCTGCTCTCAAGAGAAATATTAAATAGATTCTTCCCTTGGCAGAGATACAGGCATTAAAAACTCTGCCCTTGAGCAAAGGTACAAGTATTAATGAAAATACAATAATTTGAAAAAGATGACATCATTTAAAACAAGATTTGGACCATATCAGAGGAAATTTCATAGGATAGCTGGTACCTAAACTGAGTTCTGAATTTATGTTTCTTTTATTTAAAAAATGAGATTTTTCTTCTCTTTACCTCATCCCTGTGCAAGGGTACATGCATTTTTAGTTGATTTCTCAATACTGAGAATTAGTTTACTTTTAATTATCTCTACTTTTTTTATTGATCCATTTTATGGCTAATAATATGTTTTGCAGGATTAGGATGATGGAATCTTGTAAAAATGGCATACAATATTTGTTGGTATGTAAAGTTAGTTTTTTTATATAGCTCAAACACTGGACTTGTGATTATTGGAAGTTTGACTTTTATTTAATAAGAGACAGGTCTATAGGAGGTGCAAACATGAAATTTAGGCAGCACAGAACTAGATGATTTTTGTATTAGGGTAGCTCATAGCGGTATTTGTTGTTGGTCATATAAGGGTAAAAAGAGGTTTTATGGGTTCAATATATTAAAGATGGTAGCCAGAGGATTAAACTATTATCAATCCTCAATTAAAAATAATCTCAAATCAAAATTGACTTTTATGGAAGTTTATTTACATGAGAGAAGAAAGAGAGGAAGAAAATAAGAATCTCTCTCACTAATTACTCCAGGTAGATCTTAACCCTCAGCCAAGGGTTAAAGAGCCTGAGGCCCGGAGGTGAATGGAGCAAACTTCATTCACAGAGTCTATAAAAGGAAGTTTCTTAATAGAAGTTCAGGAAGATTCAGTCTTTAAACTCATCACATGGAACAGTCTCAGTCACGAACCAGCAAAGCTCCCTCAGGTCCCCTTCACCAAACCAGAAGCCCCTCACTCTCTCAACACCTTCTTTTAAAGGGATCACGTATGGATCACTTCCAGTGCCTTCCCCTAGCCTGTGTGTCCAATCACAATAGATGTTTTCTCATAGAAAGCGTAGGGGGCAGTCCATTGATTCTGATTCATTACCCACTCTAGCACATGTGGGTTAGGACCTCCCAGAATTAGAGGTGTTCTCACCTTTGGTGATTAATCTAAAGATGGGCAGTGTAGACTTAATCTAATTATCACAGTCATGAGGGTAGATAGAAATTCTGTGCCTCACCAGGACAAAAACAGTAGTTTTTGCCTCCATTATAACCATGCTGGGACCAATGGAACTTTGGGAGACTTGTTTCATGTCTGGAATATTTTAAAGTCATGTAAAGCTTTAGAAAGCACCAATCTGAGTGCACTGTATGTTCAGTGTACATGAACTGTGATGGGCAACAAGTGTGAAAGTTTGCAAGAAGTAGAAAGCATGGAAATTTAGAAATCAGATTTTAGATTTTCAATATCACCCTAAAACATGTTTTTTTTAAAGTTCAAGACCCATTAATGTTCTTAAACAGCAGTTTTATATATGTGAGTTAAATTTATGGATATTTACCACCCTAAAAGGTGATAAAACCTATGGTTTTAAAATTACAGTAATAAATACACTAGATTTTAATACAAATAATGCATGTTATGAAAATACGTATTTAAAAAAATAAATGTGAGGAAAGTAGCATTGCTTTACATAGTTTTATAAATATCCTTAATTTTTAACTTAATGAAGATAAATGGATTTTTAAATCTTTATATAGGTTCAATTCATTGCAATATATTTAAGTTGAAGTATATACAGAAAATCTTGTGTCACATGGATATATAACTGAAAAATTGAAGAATATTTCATTAAAAAATAATTTCTTAGTATTATTACAAAAATAGTTTTAATCTTACACATCCTATCAAAGGGTCTTGGGAAACACCTATTGTCCCATTGATGTAGTTTGAGAATTACTTTCCCCCCCAAAAGAAAGCCCCTCAGAACTTGATTATTCCATAAAATAATCAATATGCAGTAATAATTACAGAATTTTCCAAAGCATTAAAGTTGATAATTTATTTGCATCATATTTAAAGTCTTCTATTCAACTTGGTTTAGAATTTCATAATTAAAGACTGAAAAAAATCATTTATAATGAAACACATCTATAATAACTCTTGCTACTAGGAAAAGCTGAGACTGGTTTATCATTAGATCAGGATTTGAACCGCAGCAGAATTAATGCCATCTAGCAATAATTTCGGGCACCCTCAAGACTGTGGTATCACTAGACTGCTAACAAGGACAACCTAGTCCAGATTCTTAAAAATGGAACAGGTTAATGCATCATTGCCAATCAGTATTAGAATTCGGTCCAAGACTGGTAACTGTACCTCCCGCCTGGGCAAGACAGGGATATTCTAACTCAAAAATAAAACATGCTCTCAAATCCAAGCTTTGAAAGGATGTTTGTCCTCCCCATTGCCAATATTCATAATGTATTCCATTATATTTTTAAAGGCTACCTACAATGAATTCAATAGTAATTTTTCAATAAAAATCTAATGCAGACAATATCTAATAATCACCTATTTCTCAAGGTTTGGATTTATTTCCATGCCTTTTAATGCTTACAATATGAATATGCAAAATTATATCTAATTCACATTTTTAAGTGCCCAGAAAAGGTTAAAAATTATCTTTTACATATTTTTTCACATTTTTTACTCCTTTTTTCACCTGTCATGGTCTTCATTAAGGGTACCAATCATTGCAACATGATAAAATAATCTACAGTGAGAATGTTTAGATTTGTTTTCCCACATGTTAAATGGTAATAGACTACTTTTCTTTTGAGTCTCTTTTTAGAAGCCTTGTTTCCTTTCTAAACATCACTTTTCATTTGATGTTGGTCATGTGTCTGTCACTAGCAGCTCCATCTACCACCTTCTAAATGTGTTTCTTCTATTCTGCTATTAACTAAATTTGTTAGAAACTATATATAAAGAAGAGTAAAAACATTTGAGACTTGGAAAGCTTTCTCATTAGTAAATTTCATGAGTTCTGAAATATCCATTTGGGTTTTCCAGATATCTATTTTCTTATTACCTGGATTTTTCTCTGTTACTTTTGACTGAAGACACTAGATGTGACATCTACATAAAATGGGAGTCAGTATTTTCTATACTACTAATAGTAGAATTTCATATATATTCTAGATAGTTCATTTTATTATTTTTAAAGAAACAATATTTTATGGTATTATATATCATTTACTTTTTCTTCCTCCCCCAAATGAATAAAGATTTCACACATCTACAAACAAACACACACACATACACAAAAAATTAAATGTTTTTATTTAATTTTTTTCCTGCACATTTAAATCTATTCCAAGTTGCCAGCCCAGGAGAATCATGTACATTCAGGAAAAATAAAATATAAAAGTCAAAATAATTTCTTTTGAATCAATTTTATTATTGTGGGATTAGACAATGAAATACACACACATATAGATATATTTATACACATACACATTTGAACAAGTATTCTTTTTGAGAAGTGGTTGATTTGTGTCACTATCAGGCTATTGGCTAGCCAACTCATTCTGGATTTAGCTGAATGCTAATGTCTCATTGTTGATCCATCTGCAAAGCATGATGCCAATTTACTTGTGGGTATCTGGAAACATATCTGTCAGAGAAGAAAAGTCTGGAGCATTACTGGAGGAGTATTTATCCCTCCTCAATGCATTTTTTGTGCTTCTTCCATTTCAATTTGATTTTTCCCCTTTATGATGGTAATTTGGAATGCTGGTGGCAGAGCAATTTCTCTGACCTGAGATGACCATTTCCCAAGGACTATAATATACCGTAATATGTTCTGAGCAATAGACATGCATTTCTTTGGGAGAGGGGTAACCGAAAAATCATTTTATTTGATTGCCTGCCTGTTCCTTTATGTGCAGCACATTTTTATTTTCTTGCAAACAAGTTGAAGTGGAACAGTTAGACTTGCTCCTCTCCTAGACTTGAGAGTTAGTCGCTATTCCATCTTTACTGAGAGGTAGAGAAGGGTATTTCAATAGGAAACTGAAGACTGTTTCCAGGTACAAGTGTGTGTCAGCTTATGGGGAAAAGGAGCCAAAATAGATTTCGGTGACCAGTGAGCATTTTGCTGCTTCATTCAAGTGTAAAGGATACTCCACAATTTTGGCTCCAGCAGACATACACAAACTTCTGCTCTTCCATTTCTGCATCTTTGCTATGGAAATGGCCTGGATGAAGGTTGCACCTTTCACACTGGTTCGTTTCCATACAGCCTCAGCAACCAGAAAAGTGGTTCCAAAAGACTCCAGTCAGCTGCCTGCCTGTGTGGACTTAATCTAATTGCTTGGCATGAAGCACATGGGTTTGCTCCAGTACCCTTTCCTTTGTACAAAAGGTATATAGCTTGATTGTGTTGCAATATTTACATGAGAAAATGACGATAAGCTTTGACTTTGATTTATTCATGCAAATGTTCATAGGGGACTACACCATTGACAATGCAAATGCATAGGAATAAACCAGATAATTTGGAAACTTTTTGGACACTTGACTATAGTTTATAAAATATACTATTTTATTTATGTGATTTGCTGATGACATTTGACTGATTACTGATGGTTACTAAAACGCCACGTTTACAATTTAGAATATTTTCAGAAATTCAGCTAAACTCTTCCCCCTGAATCCTATTTCTGCAATCTCCTATTTTTTTGTGTGTGTGTGTTAATGAGGAAGCTGGCTAAGAGATAGCCCCCTACAGGTCAGTGACACTCAAGGCATGACAAGGAGAAGCACTATATTAAATATTGGCTGAACAAGACCAAGGGGAAAAAAAATGTTGAGGCAACCATCGTATCAAAAAGAAAGGAAGAGATGAGAAACAGATAGGTTCCCTTGTATTTCCATGAGAAAATGAAAAGATAAGCCCCAAGCATGTCAGCAGATTTGCTGTGGCTGATTTAGAGAAGGACGTGGTCAAGCGTGTCACAGGATGGGTAAGCATGTCCTGAATTGTAAGTGCAAGTAACGACACTGATAAGATCACAGTTCCACTAGAGTCCTGAAATATAGCTCCGCTTCCCCGGGCCTCTACAACAAGCGTGCCAGGGCTTTCATAACGACCCTTGAGATTTATGAATTATGCATGAAATTCAATCCATGTAGATGTGGCCAGGGGCTTTTATTATCAAAACCATAGGGGAAAGGGAGGCAGCCATAAAATGCAAACTCAGTTTTGGGACCCTATCACGGCAGGACACTTATAAGAGTAAAAAGCACAGCATTGCACTTTGGGGAAATGGAAGATGTTCTTAATGACACAAGGTTAAGTCGGTCTTAGGTAGCCTGATTTAGAATGCCAGCCCATGAAGCAGTGTTGAAATTAAAGGTAGAAATGCCTCTGTTTTCAGTGACATTTTACTGCGATGTTAGTGCTGTGGATATATAGGAGATGATTAAAATATTTGCTTTCCCAGTGGAATTTTCACTCCCACTGTTTTGATTGTGCTAAGAGCAGTAATCTTTTAGTTCTCCCTTTGGGTACAGTAAAATTATTCCAAGAAAAATGAGAATCAATCATGTATTTTGTATGTATCAGACAACCTTTAGCCACAGCAGAGAAATTGTAGCTGATATCTAACTTTTTTCTGTTTTTTTTTTTCCTACCATTTCCCTTTTTTGGCTATTACTTGTTTCTCCTCCCCACAATTTTATTTTATTTATTTTATTAGATATCTTGTTACTCCTGCTGCAAAGAGGGTTGCTTTAGTAGTTTGAATTCTGACTTTGGGGCAACGCTGTTCTTTAAGCCTTAATGAAACTCCCTTGATGTATTTGCTATTCACTTCAGGTAATAAGAATAGAGGGACATGTGAAATCTTCTTTCATAGCTGGAACTACTAAAAGTAAACAAAAAGAAACTTTACCCGATACAGTCTGAGCATCACAGTATAAACAGAAAACAAATGCCTCTGAAGCTCTGACATCAACCGGATTGTTTGTTCATTTCTATTTTCTGTCCCCTCAAAGATAGTCACGTTGCTAATCTTCCAAATTTAAGGGAAGCTAGCTAAAAAGGCTCTGTGCCGTGCTCCAGGGTAAAATAATTCATTGATTTCAATCCCTATGATACTTTTATAAAGAACTATCAAACAAATCTCAGAGATTTTCAGGAGATCTTTGAGGACTCGCATTAATAAAATAATTGCTAACATTTGTGATAAAATTAGCAAAGTACTCTATGAATATTTTCTCATTTGAACCTCCTAAAACCTACATGAGGTAGGTAGTATAGGCATTATTATCCCCATTTTTCAGAGAAGGAAAACTGAGATATTTTACAGATAAATTGTGCATATAACTAATAACTTTCAAAGGAAATATTTGGACTTTGATGTCCCTGTCTCCAAGACTAGTAATCTATTAACTATATTATTCTTCCTCTCTCTGAGTGGGGACATCTAAGTTTCTACATTTTAAAAGAGATGATGGTTTAAACATTATAACTTTGTATGAAACATACTAATATATATATGCATATACATATTCAGAATAAACTCTTCTCTTCTGACAATAATAAAAATAAAAATAAATAGGAGGATAGGTACTAGACCTGTGATTTCACTGGTATAGGGAATTCTGAGGAAATTAAACAATTTAATAGTATTAGAGCCTAGGTAGCCTAGGTAACCACTGAGATAGTTAAGGATTTGCCTAAAGTCACATTTCTAGTATATGTCAAAAGTAAAATTTGAACTCAAGTCTTCCTGGCTTTAAGATCAGTCCTCTATTCACCATACCACACTTGCTTTCTAAATATAATATATACTTAGGAAAAACAACTATGAAATGTATGTGATAGAGATTCATAGTCTTTTTGTCTTTGCATATAGAAATGTTTATGTTTCCTGAGGTTTCTCAAGTGCTCAATAAAATTAATAACAAGAATAAGAAATAAACTAAGAACCCCAAACAAACAAGCAAACAAACAAATAAATAAATGAAAGGAGAAAAGGTGGAATTGGTAACATGTAATATCTCTTCTAGGGCAACTAGATGGTGCAGTGGATAGAACACTACATGGTTGTTTGCATATTGTATCCCTATTAGAGTATGAGTTTTGGGGGGACAGTGAGGGTGATTTGCCTTCTTATGGTATCCCTATGCTTATCACAATGTTTGGCATGTAGTTAATAATTAATAAATGTTTGTTGACTAACAGCAGATGTAAACTAGAGAAAACAATTAAGGTTCATCAAAAAGAGTCACAAGGTCCTCCATGAATAGTATTATGAATGCTAAAACCTGAAATAGCACAAAGCTGGCAATGGTAAATGAAAAGCAGCTTTTTTTGTTGTCGGGGGAAAGAAACTTCAAATATCAAATAATTTATTTTTTAATATTTTTAATTTTTTCTCTATTATATGAAAATAGAAGTTTTTAACATTCATTTTGAAAATTTTAAGTTCAAAACTCTCTTCCTTCTCCCTTCCTTGCCCCCTTGGAAGGCAAGTACCTTTATGTAGATTATACATGTGCAGTCATAAAAACATTTCCATATTAGCTATGTTGCAAAAGAAAATACAGTATGAAAAAATTCCACAAATAATAAAAAGGCTAATATATATATGTATATATACATATATATATATTTCTATCAGCATTCAAATTCCAACAATCGTTTCTCTAGAGATGGACAACTTCTTCAACATAAGTCCTTTGAAATTGTCTTGGATCACTTTATTGTTGAGTGTTGCTAAGTCATTCACAGTTGTTATCACACAAATTTCTTGTTAAGTGTGTACAATGTTCTCTTGGTTTTGCTAATTTCAGTTTGCATCCATTCATGTAAGTCTTCCCAGGTTATTCAAAAACCATCCAGCTCACCATTTCTAATATTACAATAGTATTCCAATACAATCATATACCACAACTTTTTCAGCCATTCCACAATTGATATCCAGCTATTTGGCACTAAATAAAAGGTATATAAGTATTTTTGTGTATATAGAGATACTTTCCCTTTTTCTTTTATTTCTTTGGAGATATAGACCTAGTAGTAGTATTTCAGGGTCACAATTTATCTCCTGAATGGTTAGGTCATTTCACAACTTCACCAACAATGCATGAGTGTCATTATTTTTGCACATCCTTCTAACATTTATCATTTTTCCTTTAGGCCATGTATTTCAGTCTGAAAGTGGGAGATGGTATGCCAGAGTTGTTTTAATTTTCATTTACCTTATGTATAATGATTTGGAGAAATTTTATATGACTAAAGAGAGTTTTAATTTCTTCTTCTGAAAACTGCTTGTTCATATCCTTTGACTATTTACAAATTGGAGTATGATTTGTATTCTTATAAATTTGACTTGGTTCTCTCTATATATTTAAGATGTAAAACTTTTATTGGAGAAAATTGAGGTAACATTTTTCTCCAGTTTCCTGCTTAGTTTCTAATCTCAATTCCATCATTTCTGTATGTTCAAAAATCTTTTAAATTTAAGATAATCAATTTGTCTTTTTGCATCTTGAAATGCTCTCTATCCCTTGTTTGGTCTTAAGTTCTTTCCTTATCTATAGAATCCAACAAATAAAATATTCCATGCTCCTCTAATTTATTTATATTACCATTCATGGCTAAATCATGTACCCATTTAGACCTTATATGATATGAGATAATGGTCTATACTTAGTTTCTGCTGAACTGCTCTACAGATTTCCCAGAAATTTTTGTCGAATAGTGATTTCTTGTCCACAAGTTTGGATTTTTGGACTTCGTAAACATTAGATTACTATGGCCATGTACTACTATGCATTGTGTTCCTAAACTCTTCCACTGCTCTACCATTCTATTTCTTAGCTAGATGTATATTGTTTTGAAAATTACCACTTTGTAATATATTTTGTGATATGGAACTACTAAACTACCTTCCTTCACATTATTTTCACTGATTCCCTTGACATTCATCACCATTTATTCTTCCAGATTAATTTTGTTAGTTATTTTTTAACTCTGTAAAATAATATTTTGGTAATTTGATGAATATGGGTCTGAATAAGTAAATTAAACTTACTTAGAATTGTCATTTTTCTATTACATTGGCTTGGCCTACCCATGAGTAACTGACAGTTCTCCAGTTGTTTAGATCTGTCTTTATTTATTTGAAAAGTGTTTTGTAATTGTGCTCAAGTAGTTCCTGGGTTTTTCTTGGCAGGTAGACTCTGAAGTATTTTATCTTGTTTATAATTTAAATGGAATTTTTTTCTACCTCTTTGCTGCTGGACTCTGTTGGTAATATATAGAAATGCTGATGATTTATGTGGGTTTATCTTATATACTGCAATTTTGCTGAAGTTGTTAATTATTTCATTTTGTAGCTATATATTTGAAGTGAAATAGTCCTTTTGATCAAAACATGAGAGGATCTTTCTCTTAGTCTTTTTCTGTAAGAATAATATAGTAGGGTATGAAAGTACATAAAAGGAATAGTTATTGTTTATTGAGGTTATAACTCCTAAATTTTGGTCAGGAATGTAAAGTTTAATTGAAAAAAAGTTGAAAAGCAGAGGGACTTGGTAGGACTGCTCCCTTCACCTTCTCCACTGTTCCTGATGACATTTTTTTTACATCACCCCTCCTCTGCCCAGCAGCCCAATAGCAGGACACAGGTGGTAAGGTGGGTGGCTCACAGGCGGCAGAGCTGGAGGGGAGCAGAGTTCTCAGGTCACACCCCTCCACTTCTCTATATTAACTGAGGATATTGCTCACTTCACCCACTCTTCTACCCAGTAGCTTTCTCCCTCTTCTGTGTGGGGTAAGGGGGGAGGCAAGGCATAGCATGTGTTCTTGGGATGTGTGGCATAGCACACGGTCTCTAAAAGATTTGCAATCACTGGTGTAGAATAAATGCAATAATAGATAACTGAGAAGAACATAATAGTCCTTCAAATACTTGAAGTACATTATCATATCCACCTTTTTCTTTTGTAACCTAATTGTTACAATTTCTGTCAGCTGTTCCTCAAATGGTATGAACTCATGTCTCTTCCCAATCTTAGTGAATTTCTAGTTGAAAAATACTTATAAGTATCTTTATTGATCTTCCCAAAATGTAGTGTACAGAAATAAACACAATCTTTCACCAAACAAGTTTTGGCCAAGGTAAAGTATAGTTTAGTCATCAACTCTCTCATATAGATATTAAACCTTTCAGTTCAGCCTTGGTTAAAATTAGATAGACTAATATAAGATTAATATTAGATTCTTTGGCTACCATGCCAAAATTTTAATTCATATAAAGATTGATAACTTTCTAGTACAATGGGTACAAAAGCTGGACTTGGAGTCAGCTAGGTCTGATTTCATATCTCATCATAAGCACTTACTATGTGATCCTAAGCAAATCAATTAACTTCTCAGCCTTAGTTGCCTCATCTCTATAGTGGATTTAATAGCCCTTTCCTCACAAGGTTGTTGTAAGAATCAAATAAGATATCAAATACAGCATTTTGGAAACTTTAAACTGATATGTAAATGCTAGTTATCATCAACTGATGTTTAACTAGAATTCATAAACTTTGAACACTGTGTAATATTTTAAACTTAACTCTTTCAAGTTTCATTTTAATAGGCTCAGTTAAATAATCTAGCAAATGGAAATTAATTTCAATCCAGATTCTATTCCTGATGCATGACACTAAATCCCTTCCTTCAAGTTGACATCAACCCTATAATGATTAGTCTTTAAAGGTCTGAGTATTCATACAGATCTGAGACCTTCAAGATGTACATACAACTAGGTTACATTCCTATTTGTTTAAACAGAGAGCAGAAGAGGTTTTAGTAAATATTTTTCTGAAATCGAGGTCTACAACTTATATAGAATTTTTGCTACTATTTGTATCAAAAACAGAAATATCCGTTAACATATCATATTTAATGAAAAAAGAAACCTCTTCTAAATAAAAATATGTCAGAAATACTAGTAGCATTTACTTAACTAGTGGCAGTATGTGAGTTGAAATGTATGGTACCTTCATTTAAAGGCTAATATAATTTTAAAACTGGAACCATATGTACAAATAATCATTCTTGCTTCTAAACATTTCCACTCATCCGGAATGAGAACAATTGACTTGTCATTAGTGAAACTCTTAATCTCTTAATGAAAAAGAAACTTGACCCCAATTCTTCTCTGTAAACAGGTTTATGTTGCTAGGGCAATTCCAATGGAGTTTGCAGTAAGACTTAATGTTCTGTGAACTTACTTGTAGAAGGATTTCTTAAGCAGGAGCTCTACTTTGGCTATAAATGGAAGGGTTTGAGTGTAACACTATGTATAATTTAGAGTCATTAATATAGTTGTCATGAATCTGGTGGCTTTCTCTGCTTGAATTCATAATTCCCCCAATGTACGGTACATTTTACTCATTATGTCAAAAAGAGGTAGACAAAGAAATCCAGGAGAAGATATGTGGGAATTTTCCTGGAGATTTAAATTTTCAAGTAAGAAGTTATATTCATTATTTGTCATTCCAACGGTTCTTTTAAATAAAGTTACTGTAAAACTCCTGCAAACAAGAGAAGGAAATCTTTATGTAAATGGTCACAGGATCTCATTATGAGATTGTCTTTCTAGACAGTGACAGCATTAATTGCATTTAGATTTTTTAAAAGAAAATCAGACTCCATGTATTTTGAATAAATTTGAAAATGAATCATGAAATATTTTCAGATAATGCATTAGAATAATGGATAGTTTTTATTTTTCTGTGAATATATTTAACTAATTTGGAGTGTCATAAGGAAGGGGAATCCAGAATTATCCATCCATTCATCAATCCATTATTTATTGATCAACTACTACACATCAGATACTATGCCAAAAATTGAGGATACAAGTATAAAGAATGAAACAATCTGTTCTCTTAAGGACTTTACACTCTAAAAAGATTTGAGCATGCAAAAAAAAACACAAAATATATATTAAATTAATAATTATAATATATGTAAAGTAATAAAATATGATAGTTTGTGGGAATGAGAGGATACTAGTAGGTAAATGGATCAAGAAAACCTTCTTAAAAAGATGATTCCTTGAGTCACAGATTCTTTAAAGGAATAGAGAGATTCTTTGAGTCAGAGATAATGAGGAAGTGCACATATTGGGATCAGACAGCTATATAATTCAAGAAGGGTTTCATGTAGAAAGGAACATGTGAGCTATTTTGATGGAAAGAACAGATTCCCAGAGGTGGAGGTCAGGAGTGGTTGACTTTTAACTAGAGGGGCAGCTAATGCAAAGGCAGAGAGATAGGGAAATGTGTATTGTGTATTTAAAAAATAAATAAGATGATTTGAATGGACTTTGCATGCATAAAAGAAAAAATATATTAATGAGTTTTGAAAGTAGCATTGGGCTATTTGATGAAGCTTATTCATGACGAATAGTAGAAAATATATTTAATCTTTTACATAATTGAAAACTACTGTAGTTTGAGTAGAGAAGTAACTACTCTGAGCTTGGCAGATGTTCCAGCTTACCTCTAATTTCTGTATAAAGTCATATGCATATACGTCCAGATGTTATTAAATGTTGTTGAATTGTTGTTAAAATAGTAAAATGTGGGTATTACCTGAAAGTACTTTTCAGTTCAGCCATTTGGTATTTAATGTAAAAATGTCATTGAATGAAGTACATCTCTTTGAATAAAATTTCATTCTGATCTTCATTAATTTAAGGACTTTCATCACTAAAATAAGCCCAAACTGCAATTTATAAATAAAATTAAATATTTTTGTCCAACATTTAGTGACGTCAATATTCCCTTCATCAATGCAGAATGATCTTTGTGCCACTCTGACTAATCTCCTAGTGATGAGTTGTGTTGAACTTAGATAAAACGATCTTCCTACAACAGTGATATATTCCATTATGTAACCTTAATTAGAAATGTTTGTCTCCTTTTCTGCTGATTTGGATCTCAGAACTGGCTGATATTTAAGAACCTGGAATTATCTATAATTCACGTCAATGTATTGGAGCAGGATCATAGTGTTTACATATGCTATTTGTGAAAATAGATTAGCAGAATTTTGTTTACTTGCTTAAAGAGAACACACTGAGAAAGATCATATGATCATAGATTTGGAGGCAGAAGCTAGAGGGCACTAGAGCTGGTTTGTATTGTTCAGGAAGAGCCAACTGGTAAATTTTCAGTGTGAGTACTTATAACTCAGAAATCAACAAATGTTATGATCCAGAGATTGGTTTGTTTATTATATACACTTAGGGAAAGTATAGGAAAACATAATTACTATCAATGAAACTTAAAATCATGTCATGGGTACATTTTTGGAAGAGTTGCTCGTTAAATGTTTATCTGCTAGAAAAGTCTTTACAATACATCCTTTAAAAATAGCAAGTGAATAGATAAGTGTGTAGAGGTATAAATAGATGAATCATTTCTAAAAGTTCTTAAAATGTAACAAAGATTAGGGTTTCAAAGTATATGTAACTAAGATAATCCTCGTCCTCAAGGAGCTAATATTAAAATATAGGAATATAGCATAAAAAGAGGAGCTAAAGGCCTAAATAAAGTAAATTATTCACTCTGTGGTGCAGTTTGGTATTTGTGGATGGGAAGAAGCATAGAAGCATGATTCTGGGCAAAATAAAAGTGAAAATTCATATCTCAGAAGGCAATCTTCCCAGGTGAGGGTCTATACTTTTTCTAAGTAAAAGATGAGGATGATGGCCATAATGCTGACCATGTGTGATGGAAAAGATGACCAAGAAATGTCCTGTTTAAGGGAAGCAGTTTAGAACTCTGTGGTTAGCTAGCTATGTAACCTTGAGTTGTAAAATCCTTTCTGTTTCAGTTTTCTTAATTGCAAAGAATGTTGGATTAAATTATTTTTAAGCTTCCTTATAACTGAATTTGAAAAGGCCATAATATTAACCATTGTAATCATTTCTCTTTCTTTTCAAAATAGAAATGTAAGAAAAAATCTCTGCATATTGAACTCTTCATGATACTAATGAACAAAGGTGAAGGAGAGACAGTCACTCTAGACATTTCTGTTCTACTTCACAGCAAAGACTTTGTTGTTGTTCTGAATATTATGGGGGACAAATGGTACAATCCAGGGTATTTAGGTAAAGAGAAAAAAGAAAACATTTTCTTACTAATGTACTGGGCTCTACAGTCTCTCCTTGGTTGAAAATCAGAATTAAGATGGGAAATATTTTAGTCATTTTCATATATTCACTGAAAATATGGGTGATATCAAAAGCATTTACTGGTAAAATATTGCTATTTATGTTTTAACTCTTAACCTAATGGCTTTTAACAACCTGGAGTGCTACAGAAAGCATTCCGATAAAATTTCAGTATGTACTTGCTAAAACAACAATTATCTATGTAATTTGAAATTTTTTTTAGAGGGGCAATATTGAATTAGGAATGGGGATAGATGAGGAAGATAATAGGGGGCTTGTGCAATACAAAAAATGGTGCAATTGAAATGTAATGTCTAATTCTCTTAAATATCATCCATTAATATCAAGTACCCCAATATTATTTTCTTGCATGCCCTTAAGCTCAGCTTATCTTTTTGGTGCCTTTATGATAAAAATACTCTTCTCCATTTTTATTTCTGTTTATCTATACAATAATGGCAATGTAAATTTCTATAATGACCAATTAAGGGTTTTCTGTACTTCCATTAAATTTTGTGTCTGAGTGAATAATGACAATAGGCTGTTGTTTTCTGAGCTCCCAGCTTCAGGAGGGTGATGATAATGATTTTATATTTACATATATTATTTCATCCAGATGGAGTACTATGTTGTTTGTAAATATTTGCAAACTGACTTTACAAACAGTATTTTCAGGAATTATAATTCTTGTCTGTTAGCAATTCCTTTGAGGCTCCAGTCATTTTTAGTAAGGTGAAATTAACTTCAGTTCCTCCTAACTTCCCCCCCTCCTTTAATCCAATCTAGCAACAAAGCTATTTTCTCCACTATAACCCCCAGATCACCTTCAGATCCACTCATCTGATCTGAAACTGGCATGAGCTTAAGAAGGTACATTCTAGGTCCTCAAATAAGGAAAGATGTACTTCTTTCTTTACACTGTATCCTCTGGAGCTTTTTTCCCCCCTTCTTATTTACTTAGCAACCGTCCCTTTATCCAAGTTCTCTTCTTTTCTTGTTTTGAACATTTTCTAGTGCTCACTGAAACTTATCCCATTCATTTTTATTTTATATTTTATTCTTCTAAATACATATAAAATTTTTATATGTATTTTTAAAAAAATGTGTTCCAAATTATCTCCTTCTGTTCCTCTCTATGGAGAAAGCAAGCAATTTTTTGTAATGCATGAACAAGCATGTGAAACATGTTTGCACATTCTTTATGTTGTGAAAGAAAACATAGATAAAATGGGGGAAAAGGCATAAAAATAAAGATATAGTATGCTTCGATCTACCTTCAGACTCCATCCGTTCTTTCTCTGGAGGTGGATAGCATTTTTCATCATAAATCCTTCAGAAATGAATTTTTGAATCGCTGAGAATAGTTAAAACATTCACAGCTGGTCATCTTACAATGTTGTTGTTACTGTGGACTATGTTATCCTGGTTCTGTTCTTTTCAAGTAGCATCAATTCCTCTAAATCTTTCTAAGTTTTTTCTGAAATCTTCCTGTTCATCATTTCTTATAACCTAATACTATTTCAATACAGTCATATAGCATACCTTGTTCAGGCATTCCCCATTTAATTGACATCCCCTCAATTTCCAATTGTTTGCCACCACAAAAAATGCTACTATAAATATTGTTGTATAAGATGGTCATTTTCCTTTTTTGATCTCTTTGGGATACAGACCTAGTAGTGGTATTGCTAAGTAAAACAGTATGCGCACTATTATAATCCTATGGGCATAGTTCCAAATTGCTCTACAGAATGATTGGAATAGTTTACATAATTCCACCAACAGTGCAATAGAGTTCCCATTTTCTCACATCCCCTTCATCATTTGTCATTTTCTTTTCCAGTCTCATTAGCCAATCTGATGAGTGAAACCTGACTTTTCCCTAAATACGTTTTCTGGAAAATAAAGCCGGTTACTCTCCTCTTACCTCTTAACTTGTAGGGTCAGGAGGAAGAGGAGAAGCACTCTTGGGAAACACGCTTCCACTCCCACTCTCAGAACTTCTCAGCAGTAGCTTTTCTTTACTTTAACTTCTTTCTTTCTTGTTGAGACCCTTTTTTTTAAATCATTTTTCAGCCTTCAAGTCATGGTCCTTCCTCTCCAATAAGTTTACTACCTAAAGAATATTATTTTCTCTCCACTATTTCTGCCATTTTAAAATACACTGGTGTATCAATTCTTCAGCCTCCTTATATCCCATGAATTCTGTCTCCAGTTTACCTTGAGCATAGAAAAGAAGGGTCCTATCTTAAATTTTCCTCTACCATCCCAAAACCACTCAACTTACTGACTCAAGGGTGCTAGAATTTCCAGTTATAGCTCTTTTATTGCTTTTATCTTCTTTTCTATAGCCCATATAGCAATTTTTTTTTGAAACATTAAAAGCATTTTCTACCTTTAGGTTCTCATTCCTTCAACCTATAATGACACAAATATGGTGTTGACCCCTAAGCCATGGAGACCAAAAACAGAAAAAGAAAATTACAGACCAATTTCCTTAATGAATATTGATGTAAAAAATTTCAATAAAATACTAGCAAGTAGACTATAGCAATATATTATAAAGATTATTCATTATGACCAGGCAGTATTTATACTAGAATGAAAGCCTGATTTAATGTTAGGAAAATTATCAGCATAATTAACCATATCAAAAATTAAACTAATAGAAATCACAAGATTATCTCAAGAAATGCAGAAAAAGCCTTTGACAAAAAACAAAAGTCATTCCTTTTGAAAACACTAGAAAGCATAGTAATAAAAGGGCCTGTCCTTAAAATATTAAGTAGTCAGGAGGTCCTAGGTTCAAATCTGGCCTCGGACACTTCCCAGCTGTGTGACACTGGGCAAGTCTCTTGATACCCATTGCCTAGTCCTTACTACTCTTCTGCCTTGGAACCAATTCATTGTATTGATTCCAAGACAGAAGGTAAGGGCTTTAAAATAAAAGCATCAGCAAGGTGGAGTTGTGAATTAATCCAGCCATTCTGGAAGGCAATTTGAAATTGTTTTGAATTATGACATTATCAAAGTAGTGATATAAAAATGAAACAAAATAAATACATTAGCCCTTGGATTTAGCTTCAGTGTAACAGTCATTTTCAAAAACTTATCCCAACATTTTTTACATATCCAAGACCAGAATGGTCCCTTTTATAATTATAAATTATATATTATATATATATAATATAATTAATATAATATAATAATATAATAAAATTATATATATAAATAAAGCAATTATTTAAAAAAACTTACTGGTTGTCTACTTAAATGCACAAAGTATTCATTTTTGTTCAAAAATGGCATGTGTTAAAAATGTCCTTTTGATAAGTAATTATTCAGTCACTTAAAAAATAAAAACAACTAACACTTAATCTGCTTTGAAATCATTCAAAATTATACTCAGTATAATGGTCCTTTGGCATAAAGTTGGCAAAGTGGATAGAGTGACAGACCAAGGAGACCTGACTTCAAATCCAGTTTCCAACACTCACTCTGTAGTTTTGATTAAATCACTTATCTCTGTTTGTATTAGTCTCCTCATCTGTAATATATAAACTGAGGAAGGAAATTATAAACCACTAAAATATCCTTGCAAAAAACAATCCAAAAGTGGACATGAGGACTTAGACATAAGATTAAAAAATGACGTGGCAACAACATAATGGTTCTTATATCAGTATGGAGTAAAATGATCAACCACAACTTCATAGAACATGGGATAAAACTTTCTACTTACATCCTGATAAAGAATTGATGACTTTGAGTACAGATTGAGGAATTTTTTTTTGTTTGTACACAATCAATATGATGATTTGTTTTATTGACAACATGTTTGTAATATGCTTTTAAAATTTGTCTTTCAGAAGCAGGGAGGGGTGGTGAGGAGAGGAAGATGTTTTTCTTGCCTGAAAAAATATATTTAACTTAAAAAATAAAACAAAACAACAAGCCGTATGCTTATTATTTATTCCAAGTGAGTTGGTAATCTCTGCCTCTACATTCTTTGTCTTTTTTTGGTGTAGGTGATGATAAATTTTCAACTAATTTTCTTTTGTTCTATAAAGTAACCTCTCTTCTTTCTAATTTACTTAGCCTTTCATATTTATATCATGAATCCAACTGCAGATTATTTTGTTTTATGTGCAATATATTGAACTATGCCTCATTTCTACCACATTCTTTTTTAAAGATGATAAATGATAGAGAAATTGCTGCCATGAAGGGGTAAGGAGAGTTTTTTAAACAAGGAATTCCATATATCAGTGAAAAAGTAATTAATTCCATGCTATATTTATGTGCTTTAGTTTATAAAAACTGAAATAGTTCGGAATTTCTTATTAAACCCAACTTTATCGGTGTGTATAAAATTGTAATATAGTTATGTATCTTCTTTTCTCACATTTTTCAACATTTTGTATCAATATTCATTGTAGATATTGACAATATTTTTTGTACTTTGTTTTGTCTCCCCTTAATTTAGGTATCAGTACTGTATTTGTCTCGTGGTGATTTGTACACAATACCTTCTATAATTCTGAACACAGTTTATATAATATTGGAGTTCATTTTTCAACCTCAAAAACTGAGTGCTTTATTTCTTTATTTCCTATAAGAATTCCTACAATTTTCCCCCTCTCATTACCATTGCAAGCATTTCTACAACAATATTGAATAGTAGTGATAATGGGCATCCTTCGTTCACTCTTGATCTTGTTGGGAAAGCTTCTACCTTATTCTTATTAAATATAATTCTATGATTTTAGATAGATTATTTTTATAGTTTTGAGAAATGTTTCATTCATTCCAATTTTTGTTTTAATTTTTAATTTTTTGAATCCTTTAAATAATTTATTGTTTTAATTTTTATTGTTTTATTTATTGTTATTGTTTTAATTTTTTAATTTTTATTGTTTTAATTTTTATTGTTTTTTAATTGTTAAATCCTTACCTTCCACTTTAGAATCAATAATATGTATTGGTTCTAAGGCAGAAGAGTGGTAAAGGCTAGGCAATGGAGGCCAAGTGACTTGCCGAGGGTCACACATCTAGGAAGTGTCTGAGGTGTTATAGAAATATGGGATTTTAGTTTAGCAAGACAGAGTGATTGGCAAGGAGGTTTCAAAACCTTGAGAGGAGTTAGTGACAGTTTGGACCTAGCATTGAGGACCAGCTGCTTGAAGTCTAATGGTGGGAGTTGGTGAGACACAGATAATCCCTGAAACTGTTTCCCTGGATTTTGGATTAAGTACCATATGCAATCAAGCATCCCAGTGAAGGAGCAAGATTTGAGAAATGGGTTTTCCCTCTGTAGTGGACATAGAGATCATCCCTTCTCCCTCTCCTGATTTTGTATTATTTGGCTGAATTTCAAGACTCCTGTGATCACTTTGAAGAACATCTCCATTGGATTATAAGTGAGATCCCCTTCTCTTAGCAAGACCTTGCTAACCAGCAGTCTGCTGTTAGTTTAGCCATAGTGTAGATTTTATCCATCCCTATACTCCAAGTAGAGACCATAGGTCTTAGTTTCAGTTTACTCGTACCCCTTCCTTACCTATCCCTATATTCATTAAATATCTCAGTTACCATATTCTTTCCTTGTCAAGTCCTTACCCAGATACCTAGGTTGACAAATATAAGAGCCCACTGTGTGTCCCAGCTGACTCCCTGGTTGTTATCGGCCCATTTGTTATCCTTACCCATTCAATCTATCCACTTTGTGTATTGAATGTTTCAATCCCCAGGGAGACCTGTCAGTTACATCTGTTTCCCCAGCTATTCCCCAGATCAGTGTTGTTACCTAGTTCATTTATTTAGCTATTCCAGTTTCCCTTATTTAGTTACTCATTTCAGTTAGTTTATTTCATTTTCATTCATTTCAGAGGCCAGATTTGAACCCATCTCTTGGTCTGGCTCTCAATCCACTGAGCCACCCAGATGCCCCCTCTTGATTGTTTTTTATAGGTATGGTTTTGTCAAAAGCATTTCTACTTCTATTGAAATAATCATGTAGTTTCTATTCATTTTGTTATTTATATGATCAGTTATACTGGTAGTTTTTATATAGCATATGATCCTTTTGATATGTTGCTGTAATCTCATTGCTAGCAATTTGTTGAAAAATTCTGCACAATATTCATTAGGAATGCTCATATATATTTTTCATTTTCTTTTTTTTCTCTTCCTAGTTCAGCTATCAATAACATATTTGTGTCATAAAGGGAATTTGTAGAGTTCCTTCCTCAATTTTTCAAATAGTTTATATAACATTTGAATTAATTGTTCTACAAATATTTGGAAGAATTCACTTGTGAATCCATCTCATCATGGGACATTTTACTTAGGTAATCTGTTGATTGCTTGTTCAATTTCTTTTCTGAGATGGGATTATTTAAATGTCCTATATCCTCTTATATTCAAATAGGCAATTTATGTTTTTTTTCTAATATTCATCTGTTTCACATAGATTATTAGATTTGTTATCATATAATTTGGCAAAGTAACTCCTAATAACTATTTTATTTTCCTCTTCAATCACTGAAAAATCACCTGCTAATTTTTGAAACTAAACTGGTAATTTTTTAAAATCCAATTAACTGTTTTTTATCAATTAACTGTTTTTTTTAATATTAGAGAGGATTTTTCATAAAACCAGTGCTTTGTTTTATTTTTTAGTTCAATGGTTTTCTTACTTTCAATTACATTAATCTCTCCTGTGATTTTCAGGATTTCTGACTTGGTGTTTACTTAGGAATTTAAAATCTGTTCTTTTTCTAGCTTTTTTAGTGGTAAAACCAATTCATTGATATCCTCTTTCTCAATTTTTTGATGTAAACATTTAGAGATATAACTTTGGCCCTAATTCAGTTTTAGCTGCATCCAAAAAATTGTCATATGTTGTCACCTTGTCGTTTTTAATAAAGTTTTTTATTGTTTCTGATTTCTTCTTTGGCCATTACAGTCTTTAAGATGAAGTTATTTAGTTTCCAATTAATTTTTCATCTTTTTTCTGCAGCCTTTGTTTGGTATAATTTTACACCATCATGGTCTGCAAAGGATATAATATTTTGATACTTTGCTTTTCTGCATTTGATTGTGAGACTTTAATATCCTATTAAATGTTCAATGTTTATAAAGGTGTGAGGAAAATGTATATTCCTTCATAATCTTATTTGGTTTTCTGTATCAAGTCTTACTTGTAAAATTCTATTCAATTTCCAATGAGGGGCAGGGAAGCCTAACAAGGTCCAGCCACAAGGAGAGGGCAAAACCCAAATAGACACAGCATGAACAGCATCTGAACTGAATAGCCTCAAACCTCCATACAGCAGACTTACTAGGCTACCTCTGCAGTGTTCAATTAGGACAGCTAAACAAACTCCAGGCACTGGAATTGTTATAAATATAAATTAATCTAGAGACTTATTACCATATTTATAAGCATTTATTAGTAAAGAAAGAGAAGCAGAAAAGGGTTTTCAGCCTTCCTAACTCAAGAGTTAAATCTGATTCTCCTGATTCTCCAACTCAGCTGGATGACCAAAGCCTTGTTTTGCCAGAGATGATCAGGTCAGATAAAGAGAAGAAAGCCAGCCCAGGGAAGCATCAGAAAAGCAGAAGTAAAAAGCTCCTCTCTTTCCTGTGCTCAAGGGATAATAAAGAGAAAAGAAGAGAAAGTTAAGGATAATTTATCTCACATGAAAAAGGATACAAAAATACAGTTTAAGGGAAGATGGGAGCGGGGTGCCTGGCAATGCTTGAAATTTACTGTCAGAAAAATTAGCACCAAATGTTAATAACTTCTAAGTCCAAGTATATAAACCTATCTTATCCAACAGAAAAATAAGAAGAGGAGAGGAAAGAAAAAGGAGGAGGAAAGAGGTGATATCGAGGAAGGTAGATAGTCAGAAGCAAAAATATTTGTGAAATGGAAAGTCTGAAAGGGAAGAAATAGCAGATAATTGTGGGGGAAATAAAATGGAGGGAAACCAGAGTAATCATAATTGTGAATTTAAATGGAATGAATACAACCATAAAAGAGAAGAATGTAGCAGAATGTATTAAATGCCAGAGTCCCACAGTATGATGTCTACAAGAAAACATTTAAAGCAGGGGGAAACATAGAATACAGTAAGGAGCTTAAGCAAAATATATTATGCATCAGTTAAAGTTAAAAAAGCAGGAATAGTGAACATGATCTCAAAGCAAAAGTGAAAATTGATCCAATTAAAAATGTATTATGCAGGAAATTACATTTTGAGAGAAAGAATCATAGGCAATGAAATAATATCAATATTAATCATATATACACCAAGTGTCATTGTATTCAAATTCATAAAGGAGAAAAAACACAAATAAGTGAAAATAAATAATAAAACTATATTAGTAGGAGATAGAGTTCCCCTCATTATTAGATAAACCAAACCAAAAAACAAACAAGAAATAAAATATGGAATTGAATAGAATTATACGAATAAGACTTGATAGACCTCTACAGAAAATTAAATGGGATTATGAAGTAATATACATTTTCTCATGATACATTCATAAAAATAATCATTTGTAAGGATATTAAAGCTTCATAACCAAATTCAGAAAAACAAAAGTATCAATTATATACTTTTCAGACTATGATCTATAAAATTATACCAAACAAAGGCTGCAGAAAAAAAGATGAAAAATTAATTGGAAACTAAATAAATTCATCTTAAAGATGGTATGGGCCAAAGAAGAAATCAGAAACAATAAAAATGTTCATTAAAAAATGAAAAAGTAGGGGGCAGCTGGGTAGCTCAGTGGATTGAGAGCCGGGCCTAGAGACGGGAGGTCCTAGGTACAAACCGGCCTCAGACACTTCCCAGCTGTGTGACCCTGGGCAAATCACTTGGCCCCCATTGCCTACCCTTACCACTCTTCCACCTATAAGTCAATACACAGAAGTTAAGGGTTTAAAAAAAAATTAAAAAAAAATTAAAAAGTGACAACATTCCACAAGCAGTGTATATAGGGCCAAATGTATGTTTATAAGATCAGTGAAACAAGGATGCCCATTATCACCTCTATTATTTAATATTGTACTAGAAACCCTAGCAGTAACAATTACAAAATAAAAAGAAATTGAAGGAATTAAAGTAGGCAATGAGGATACTAAATTATCATTCTTTGCAGATAATATAATGAGATGCTTAAAGAATCCTAGAAAATCAACTAAAAGACACTTAGTGGAAATAATCAACAAATTTAGCAAAGTTGCAGGGTACAAGATAAATTCACATAAGCCATTAGCATTTCTATATATTTCCAAAAAATTCAAACTACAAGTTAGAAGGAGAAAACTCTATTTAAAATTATTCTACAATATAAAATATTTAGGGATCTATCTACCAAGACAAACAGAGGAATTATATGAACAGAACTACAAAACACTTTCCGTACAATTAAAACTAGATCTAAATAATTGGGAAAATGTTAATTGTCCATGGGTAGGATGAACTAATAAAAATACCAATCTTACCCAAATTAATCTACTTACTCAGTGCCATATCTATCAAACTATCAAAACACTTTTTTTTATAGAATTAGAAAAAAATTATAACAAAGTTCATGAGGAAGGACAAGAGATGAAGACTATGAAGGGAAATAACAAAAAAAAATGTGAAGGATGGGGGCATAGCGATACCAGATCTTAAACCATACTATAAAGCAGTGGTCATCAAAACAATATGGAACTGGCTAAGAGACAGAAGGGAGGATCACTGAAATAGACTAGGTGTAAATGACTTCAGGAAGCTAGTGTTCGATATACCCAAAGATCCCAGCTTTTAGGATAAGAACTCAAAATTTGACAAAAACTGCTGGGAAAATTGGAAAGCAGATTGGGAAAAATTAGGTTTAGATCAACATCTAGCACTCTATACCAAGATAAATTCAAAATGGATAAATGACTAAAATATAAAGAGTGAAATCATAAATAAATTAGGTGAGCATAGAATAGTATGCCTTTCAGATCTGTAGCAAAGGAAGAAATTTAAGACGAAGCAAAAGATAAAGAACATTGCAAAATGTAAAATGAATAACTTTGATTATATCAAATTAAAAAGGTGTTGTACAAACAAAACCAATGCAAACAAAATTAGACGGAAAGCAACAAAATGGGAGAACATTTTTATAATAAAACTCTCTGACAGAGGTTTAATCTAGCAAATATATAAGGAAGTAAGTAAAATGTATAAAAAAGCAAGCCATTCCCCATTTGACAAATAGTCAAGAGACATGAATAGACAGTTTTCAGACGAAGAAATCAAAACTATCAATAATCACATGAATAAGTCTTCTAAATCTCTCCTGATTAGAAAAATGCAAATCAAAACAACTCTGAGGTACCACCTTTCACCTAACAGATTTGCCAATATGGCAGCAAAGGAACATGATGAATGTTGGAGGGGATGTGCCAGAATTGTGACACTAATACACAGCTGGTGGAGATTGTGAATTGGTCCAAATATTCTGGAGGGCAATTTGAAACTATGCCCAAAGGGCTTTAAAAGACTGCCTACCCTTTGACCCAGCCATACTACTGCTGAGTCTGTACCCCAAAAGAGATAATAAGGGAAAATACTTTTACAAAAATATTAATAGCTGCACTTTTTGTAGTGGCAAAAAATTGCAAATGAGGGGGTGTCCATCAACTGGGGAATGGCTGAACAAATTGTAGTATCTGTTGGTGATGGAATACTATTGTGCTGAAAGGAATAATGAACTGGAGGAATTCCATGTGAACTGGAATGACCTCTAGGAATTGATGCAGAAAGAAAGGAGCAGAACCAGGAGAACATTGTACACAGAGACAGAAACACCATGGCACTATCAAATGTAATAGACTTTTCTACTAGCAGCAATGCAATGACCAAGGACAATCCAGAGGAACTTAGGAGAAAGAAGGCTATCCACATCCAGAGAAAGAACTGTGGGCACAGAAGAAAAACTTATGATCAATCATGTAGTAGATGGGGATATGATTAGGTTTTTGATGTTAAAGGATCACTTTATTGTAAATATGAATAACATGGAAATAAGTTTTGAACAATGATAAATGTATAACTCAGTAGAATTGCTTATCAGCTCCAAGAGAGTCAGGGAAGGTGTGAGGGGGAAATCATGACTCATGTAACCATGGAAAAATATTTTAAATAAAGAACTACCACATACTTGACAAGGACGACTACGAAGACTACGACGACAACAACAACAACAAACACAACAACAATAACAACAACTAAGGAATGAGCTTTTTAAAAAGCCTCAGTAGTACTCTGGGGCATTTAAAAACTGCAGTTATTTTTGTCTTTTTGCTTAATTTATTTTCTTTTTCTAACCAAGATTATTTCTTAAATTAAACATTTTTCTCATGCTTGCTGCCCCCAATTCTTAGATCAAGATTTTTCTAAGAGACAATTCTTCCCCCTTACCAGGATTGGATAGCATGCTTAGGTTCAAATTCTTGCCCCCAGTATCCTAAATGTTAATGTCAACACATTTTATTGTGCTGGATGCAATAGAAAGTATCTTTTCCACTCTGTGTTCAGTAACTTTGGATTAGAACAGGGAAATGAGATTTTTGACCTGTTCCTCAATATTTGGCTTTTCCTTCTGACTCTGGCAGACTTTTGTTTATGGTGGCCTTTCCACCATCTCTATTAACTTTGCACAATGACTTTCTAGAATTTGACTCTGTTCTCTTCTATTACTCCAGTAGTCTGGAACTCACAATCCAATAGCTTCAGCTTTATTTACTGTTTCAGCTGTTTTGGCTTATGCCTTCCACTAGTCTAAATGGTCCCAGCCAAAATGCTTGCAGGTTTCCATGCAATCTTGGACTAGATTGAGGTACTTACGAGGTTTTCTTTTTCCCTTTTTGGGTTTATTGAATATTTGCCTTATCTGACTGCCATTTTTATCTTTACTGCTGTGATTTTCAGGTGACCTAGACTTAGGAGACCATTTCACACTCCATGTTTATCAAAAAATTTTTATTATTTTTCTATTTTAACCTTTTGTTTCTTTTTTTGTCACCTTTTCTACAAATATGGACTGATATTGACCCAATTTATCTTTAGTTTAAGACGTTGACTTTATTCTGTTAAATATATATATGTATATATATATTTACATTTTATTTTTTAAATTTATTTTATTTTCAAGTCAACACATTTATTTTCCTTCCTCCTTTAAGAGGAAAAAAGAAGGTAAAATTGATTTAACAACTGCAGAGTTGATCTCTACTAGATTTATTCTTCTCATATCAGTTCCAAGTTAAGCAAATGAAAGGAACACCTTTTGCAAATTTTATTTTGGACTTCTGAATTTAATTTAATGATATTGTATCTCTTCGCCAACCAGTATGATGAAGATCACATAAAACAGTTCATTATAGGGGATTGCAATCTAATATTTTAGTTGATGACTTTTGCCTGAGTAATTCCCTCCTTAAATTTGTATTTTATTTAACTCACTCTCAGCTTCCTTTATTCCAATTCTTAATTCTTTCTCATTTTTTTTGGAGTTATATATCTTTTAATAGAAATAAAAAATCTTTTCAACCACTACCAGTAACCTCTCTAAGTACATTCTTATGATTATCAAAGAGTTCCATTGGTTATAAAGAAAGCTAGAGGAGAGAGTATGGATGCATTTGCACAACCCTTGTAATACTCTCGGGCAAACAACTATCCTACCAACTACCTCATATTCTCTTTGACATAAACCATGTTCACTACTCAGAATATTATCAAGAAATAATTTGATTATTAGCTATTTAAACAAGGTTGTTGAGTGTGTTCCATTGGGTAATAATTATTGCTACAAATGTTATAATTCTTGGTTCATAATGTACTTTCCTATTTTTAAAAGATGTTCAGTTCTTTAGGTTAAAGATGTAGAAAACTCCAAATTAAACAGCAAATCCTAATAGTTTTATTTTATAATATGCAATACACATTCCAAGAACTTTAATAACTTGATATTTTAATCATGTAGTAAAGGTATCTTTACAAGTAGTAGTATCATTTTAAAATGTTTCAGAAATTATTATCTTCATTTTGAAAATACATAGTGTTCTCTTTTGTGAATGCAGAATGTTATATCACAACTTCTGAGGAAATGAAATATCTTAAATCCACGAAGTATACCATGCCTTTGTCTTTCAGTCTGTCAAAAGTGTTGTCATTCCAAGTGCATCGCAAGGTGTTGACTTTAATCCTAAACCCTTGGCAATAATTCCAGGCTCGTGTTTGGGAAACAGGAGACAGAACATTTGCTATATGAGGGCCTTTGAAATTCCTCTCTTTTGGCTCTACAGTGTTATCATTTTTTAACATTAATGAACTTGTGTTTGGAGACTAGAATGCCAAGGGGTATATATTTTTCTTTCATTGATTTACCACTTCTATTTATTTTTTCTTTGTTTAAAAACTGAAACAGAATGTTTTATTGTAGTATTGTTTGTATATCATAATTACTTCCAGTCATATACTCCCCACACATCCTACCTTAGTACTTTAACCCATTCTTGTACCAAATAAAAAGTTTAAGCATAACAATAATAAATTGACAACCTCTGAGTGGTTTTGCAATATTCTGCAACTGTACTTCTCTATCTCCTTGCCAAAAAAAAAAGAAATATATATATATATGTGTGTGTGTGTATATATGTATATATGTATACACACATATATATATATATATATATATATTCTGACTTTCTGTTCTCTAAAATTGTTTGTCATTATAATTATAGTTTTAATATATTAATGTTTTTATTTTTAAATTTTCATTATTACATTATTACATTATTTCCTCATTCTACTGATTTCACACTGCCTAAGTTTATATAAGGTTTCTGAGTTTCTCTTAATATCTTCTATTTATTATTTTTTGTATAATAATATTCTATTTTAAGGATATACCATCATTTGTTAAAATGATTTTTATTTATGTGTTTTTGATACCAGAAGAAGTTCTGCTATAAAATATTTTGATAATTTGGATACCTTTCTACCTTTTACTTTAAGATGGGACTTACTTGGTGAATTCCATATGGGAAGGGATAGTTATGAAAATGAGCTACTTTTCTGGTATAACTGTGAATTATGTTTCTGCATTATTGGGGCATTTTACAGTTCTACTCATAATGTATTAGTTTATCAATATTAATAACATATAAAATCCTAGACTTTCCTAATTTTTTTTATTTTTCATAAGAGTAAATTCCTAAACATCCTTACATAAATGATAGTTTGGGGGAGAAGTGAAAGGTATAGCAGGGATTTGTTCTGGTTGCCCTTGGGAATACAGTTTCATGGCAATTTGACAGAAAAAAAAAGGTTTATATGAATGTTCAGATGTTGATACTAAGAGAGAGGGATAACTGGCAAGCAATCTGACTCAGATTTTATATTTGTAGCAGTGAAAATATACCTTTTCATATTAATCTTTTTTGGTGAAAGAAAACTGAAACAAAGGAAAAGTAAAGAAATAGAGTGAAACACCGTATGTCACAGTCTGCATTCAGGCTCTGAAAATTTTTGAGGGGGAGGTAGATAACTTTTTATCATGAGACATTGAAGATTTTCTTGGATCACTGCAGTGCTAGGGATTTAGACATCCTAAATTTTCATCATATAATATTGCTATAACTGTGTACAATCTTCTCCTGGTTCTGCTCACTTCACTTTGTATCAGTTCATGTAGCTATTTCCAATTTTTTCTTAAATCATCCTTCTGTAGGGATTAAAATTATGGTTGGAGGGGCAGCTGGATGGATCAGTGGATTGAGAGCCAGCCCTAGAGAGAAGAGGTCCTAGATTCAGTTCTGGCCTCAGACACTTCTTAGCTGTGTGACCCTGGGCAAGTCACTTAACTCCCATTGCCTAGCCCTGTAACAAATAAAAATATAGAAGGATATACATAAAATATATTAGGGTTTTAAAAATTATGCTTGGACTAAATGTAAGAAATGTGTTCACTGGTTTAAAAAAATTAACACAGCTTAAGTCAAAATGACTTTTAACAGCTTTATTTACAAAAAAAATAGGGAAAGACTGAAAGTAGAAAAATTTGTAAGAGGGTAGAATAAAAAATACATATATAACCTAACACACTAAATATTTGCTCCAGTCCCTGGCTCAACCCAGGCAGGGCTAGTAGCCCTCAGCCAGAGGATTCCCAGCTGGAGGGATCAGTGGTGAATAAAACAAGGGTTCCACTCACACAGCCTCCTCCAAGAAGGGGAGACCTCTTTGGAAACTAATCTCTCAAGAAGCCAGGAAAGGAGTCAGCTTTTCACTCACCCAGGCCATAGCTCCACGTTGCAGTCCCAGTTCAAGATTTTTCAAGAGCTCAAAGACCTCACAAAAACCACCTGATAGGAAGTTTAGGCCCTTTTTAAAGACCTTTTTTTTATGTCCCTTCCTGTCCCTACATCCACTTTAAAGGGAACAATTAGAGTATTCAAATTTTCTTAAGACTACCCAGGGGGCAGTCAGTTGTTTCTGGAGGTGTATCTAACTTTTTTTTTTTTTACAAACAATGATAATTGGTATTTATAGAGTGTTTTTAAAATTTTGCATAATACATGAGATACATTATCTCATTTGAGCTTCACAACAACCCTTTGAGGTACACATGATAGTTATTATTTTATAAATGAGGAAATTGAGTCTCTGAGAACTTCAGTGACTTGCCCATGTTAACACAGTTAGAGAGAGTAACAGGTATTAAAACTGGAGGTTTAACTTACTTTCCAGAACACTGCATATTTTTTTCAAACATTTATTAATATTCATTTTTAACATGGTTGCATGATTCATGCTCCTCCTTTCCCCTTCACCCCCCGCACTTCCCCCACCCATGGCCAAAGCACATTTCCACTAGTTTTGTCATATGTCCTTGATCAAAACCAATTTCCAAATTGTTGGTAGTTGCATTGGTGTGGTAGTTTCGAGTCCACACCCTCAATCATGTCCACCCTGACCCATGCGTTCAAGCAGTTGTTTTTCTTATATGTTTCCTCTCCTGCAGTCCTTCCTCTGAATGTGGGTAGCGTCTTTACCATAAATCCCTCAGAATTGTCCTGGGTCATTGTATTGCTGCTGGTACAGAGGTCCATTACATTCAATTTTACCATAGTATATCAATCTCTGTGTACAAAGTTCTTCTGGCTCTGCTCCTTTCACTCTGCATCTGTTCCCGGAGGTCTCTCCAGTTCGCCTGGAACTCCTCCAGTTTATTATTCCTTTTAGCACAGTAGTATTCCATCACCCGCATATACCACAGTTTGTTCAGCCATTCCCCAATTGAAGGACATAACCTCTTTTTCCAATTTGTTGCCACCACAAAAAGCGCAGCTATAAATATTTTCGTACAAGTCTGTTTATCTATTATCTCTTTGGGGTACAAACCCAGCAATGGTATGGCTGGATCAAAGGGCAGGCAGTCTTTTATAGCCCTTTGAGCATGATTCCAAATTGCCAGCCAGAATGGTTGGATTAGTTCACAGCTCCACCAGCAATACATTAATGTCCCAATTTTGCCACATCCCCTCCAACATTCATTACTCTCCCCTTCTTTCATTTTACCCAATCTGCTAGGTGTGAGGTGGTACCTCAGAGTTGTTTTGATTTGCATTTCTCTAATTATTAGAGATTTGGAACACTTTCTCATGTGCTTATTGATACTTTTGATTTATTTACCTGAAAATTGCCTATTCATGTCTCTTGCCCATTTATCAATTGGGGAATGGCTTGATTTTTTATACAATTGCTTTAACTCCTTGTATATTTGAGTAATTAGACCCCTGTCAGAGTGCAGACATAAAGAAGGTATGAAATGGGATTTTTAAAAAACCCTACCTTCCTTCTGTCTTAGATTTTATACTAATTGTGTGTTCCAAGGTGGAAGAGTGGTCAATTGGGGTTAAATGACTTGCCCGTAGTCACAGAGCTGGGATTATCTGAGAGTAAATTTGAACTGGGGACCACCCATCTCCAGGCCTACTTCCACTGAGCGACCTAGCTGCTCCAAAAACAGAGGTTTTTATTCCTACACAGAAAGGAATACTATGCAATGAAGAATATTTTATTATTATCAATTAATATTCAAGTCTTAGATGGCCTTTTGCTAGCAGCTTCATTGTGAAAGTGGCTACTTAGTTAATGTATTCCTACTAATACTATTAATAATAATAATTTGCTTTTACTAAGTACAGTTGAGTGAATACCAAGTTCATTTTTTTTCAGTTGTCTCTCTTTTGATTCCACTCCCTTCATTGAAACTACCTATGTAGTCAAAAACCTGCAACTCAAGCGCCTAGGAAAAAAGGAGAAGACTACAATTTCCTTTACAAAACTTTGTTTCAAAAGGGGGGAAATGAGGTTTCTTATGCTAGCTGCATGATGGAAAGATGGAAAGACCATCAGCGTACTTCAGAACTAAGAAAATGTTCCTTATAAATCAATGCTAGTGAGTAGAGAAACTCAAGTCACAGCAACAGATACTTTATTATATTGTTTTGTCTTAGAAATCAATTAAGTTATCATAGCTGAAAAGAAGAAACTGTTCCTATTTTCATCTTTTCTGAAAGTTCCCTTTATCATATATCTTACATCTTACACACACACACACATATATATATATATATGTATATA
>NC_058134.1:135025719-135072254 GCF_016433145.1 Gracilinanus agilis | reverse complement strand
TCCCCCTGAGTACTGCCTTGGCTGCATCCCACAGAGTTTGGTAGGATGTCTCATCATTGTCATTCTCTTCAATGAAATTGTTGATTGTTTCTATGATTTCTTCTTTGACAAATTGATTTTTTAGAATCATATTGTTTAATTTCCAAACTTTATCTAAAGACTAGCTATATGACCCTGGACAAATCACATTTCCTCATTGAACAACAATCTCTTTTTCACTACCTTTTATAATCTATACTAAATATGATAAGTATAAGAAACAGAATATGTCTACGTAATAATATTCCCTCTAATGCTTTTATCTTTAACAGCAATTATTCCTCATTTCCCTAACATCTATACAATTGTGCATGCTAAACTAAGCAAATAACTAGCAGTTCACTGTCAGTTCTACAAGGCAATTTGCCTTAATATAACTATCTCCTTATTAATGAATTCATGTGATCCTATTAAATGACATCAGTTTCTGTAGAAGTTCATGTGTCAGACTCATTAAAATGGCTAACTCTTAGGAGACTACACACAACTAAGATTCATTTTGATAAGATCAAGATCATTTTTTGGTCCATGAATAAGATGAAACTTTAATTTAAATGAGCAATGAGCGTACAGGAGAAATACAACCTAGATTGTGGCTTTTCTTTTTCTCTTTGTTTTAGTTTAGGGTATTTTTAAAAATTATAGCTATGTACATATACAGTCTTCTAAAAGTTTTGGTGAAATTTAAAGCTATTAAAGTTTTAGACTTCAATAAGCTACTCAAACTTAAAATTGTTCAAAGGTTATTGGAATGCCATATTACATATATATATGTATATATATATATATATTAATATAGAAATATCTGTAATATTTCTATATGAGTGTAATTAAGTCATTATACTTATTTTGACATTGCACTATTAACATATTATGCACAAAGCTCTATGAGTATAATAAATTAACATTTATATACACTCAATGAAATGGAGAATTATCTGAATACTTGGTAGGAAAGCCAAATGCATTTCTTAAAATATCTTGAAAACTGAGACCAAAAAATGTTACAATCAGTTATCTTAGTAATTATTTATATTGTTACTTTACCTTGTGCATATAAACTTGAATTTGAGAATTATGGTGAATTTGAAAAACAATCATATATCAAGTATATATTAAACATAATGATGCCAAAGGACATAATAAATTTAAACTTAGAAATAATGAGTTCATTATTTATTTGTTTACTCATTTATTTATGTGTGTTTGTATGTCTGTGTGTTCCCCTCCTAGTCATTGAGAAGATCAGCATAACGTACAATCAAAACATTTAATCTTTTAATTATTTCATAATTACTTAATTGCATGATAGCAAAAAGATCCAATTAGACTGTAACTTCTTGTGAACAGAACTTGCTTCTTTCTTTGATTCCTCAACACTTAGCACATTGGTGAATATATAGTGTAATGCAAGGTGGCTAACAGAAACTTTTTGCTTCTGTAATTTCTAATGGTCACAAAAAGTCAGTTAAACATCTTAGAATGTTCAGAAAGTCAGTTAGAACTTGAAACTATAAATAGAGGTGAAGTTCCAACTGACGGGGCTTTTGCCTTCTGACTTTAGCTGTGGCTGGAGGCTTTTGATTTGGCTTAAACTGTTGACTTTGGCCTAACTGCTTCGGCCTTGGCCTATGCTTATTTGTCTTGGGAAATTTGGACCTCTCTCATTTCTCTGGACCTCTCCTTGATCTCCCATCTCCATCCCTCCCCTTCACTGAATTTCCTTTGGGTCCTAGTGGAAGTGAGGGCTTGGTGTTTAGACATTGTGGGTTTAGTTTCTATAGGCTAGTAGAGCACCCTCAAATAAGTTACCCCTAGTTTTAATGATTTGCTAGAGACTTTACTTAAAGGCAGTCAAATCTTCCTGACTGGGAGAGCCGGACTCTCTCTGTCTAAACCTCTCCGTGACCCATCCCCAACCCTCATTCCTCTCCCTAGCAGCAGTTAGAAAACCCTGAACCCCTTCCCCCTTCTGACTGACCCTGGTATTAATAAATCCCCTTGTAACCTATTCAAACCCTGTGGTGAGTCATTGTGTCGAAAATTAAGACAAGGGTTCAAGGGGAAGGAATCATTTTTCTTCTATTACCTTGAGGGGAGCTGGGGGTCATCCATCTTGGCAGGAAGTACCTCCCCTAAACTTCCTCCAGCCATCAGTTTGACTGGCAGGGAGGGGCCCTCCTGACTCCTCCCACAAGAGACTTTGAAACTAACAAGAGAAACCCTTCAGCCAAAACCTAAACATTTCTTACTGGCCCTGGTTTCCTCCCTGTATTCTCTGTCTCAAGCCTCTGGGAATAAACCTGTTTGAGCTGCCTCTCCTACATACCCCATTTCCTCTATCTCCTATATACCTTCCCATACCTTCATTCCTCCTCCAATTACCTTATCACCCATAATATCCCCTTTATCCTTCCTCACACCCAAATTGCATTCGTTGACCCACTCAGATTACCTTATTTACTTCTTTGTAACAATAGTAGATACATATTAGATGCTTTTTGGCTAACTGATCAACTGCCTTGAAATATGTTTGATTCTTTTATTTAATTCTTTACTAATTAAATACAAATAACAGCTTTTCACAAACTAATTAGATTTACAGAATTCAGTTTGTAAAATCTGATTGAATCCAACCAAACGACATTTATCAATAGGGACAATGTGGTTATTATGAGAGTCAGGTATTATAAAATTCAGTCATTTGGTTCAAGATAAATGTCTATTCAATGCATATACCACCTTTTAATGATAGTTGAGTTTCCTCATCATCTACTTTTATTACTTCAATTTCTTTTTCTTTCCTTAATGCTAAAGCTAGCATTTCTAGTATAATATTAAATACTAGTGTTGATAATGGGCATCCTTGCTTCACCCCTGATCTTATTGGGAAGCCTTTTAACTTATCCCCATTGTAGATGATACTTGCTGAAGATTTTAGGTATATACTAATTATCATTTTAAGAAATTCCCCATTTATTCCTATGTTTTTGTAGTGTTTTTAATAGGGATAGGAGTTGTATTGTGTAGAAAGCTTTTTCTGCATCTATTTGTGTAATTAGAATTTACTCCTCAGGACTCTTTTTCCCAGTATCCTATTTACAAGTTCATGCTGAACACAAGCACTCTGTGCATACGTATGTAGGATAAATCTTTTGTGTAGTTCCACTCCTACTCTCTTTTACTCATGTGGTCATACTTAAGTTTTGTACTTTGTTCTTTTAATTCTTCTTCAAGTGATTACTAATAAATATTATAAAATATAATACTTGGAGTTATTGGATATTAATTTAAATCTTACATATTGAGATAATCATGTGATTCTTATTAGTATGGTTATGAATATGGTCAATTAAGCAGATAGTTTGATTGATATTAAAGCAACCTTGTATTCATGGTCTAAACCCCACTTGGTCATAGTGAATGATCCTCATGATATATTGCTGTTTCTCCTTATTAGTATATTATTTAAAATTCTTGTATCTATATTTATTAATGAAGTTGGCCTAAAATTTTCTTACTCTGTTTTTGCTCTTTCTGACTTAGTACCATATTTGTTTTATAAAAGAATTGGGTAGAATTCATTCTTTGCCCATTTTCCCAAACAGTTTATATAGAATTGGGATTAATTGTTATATAAATGTTTGATAGAATTAATTTATGAATCCATCTGGCCCTTGGGGTTTTTCCTTATGGAGTTCATTGATGGCTTGTACAATTGCTTTTTCTCATATGGGATAATTTTGGAATTCTATTTCCTCTTTTGATAATCTGGGCAATTTGTATTTTTGTAAATATTCATCCATCCCACTTAGAGTTTCAGATTTATTGGCATGTAATTGGGCAAAATAGCTCCTAATGATTACTTTAATTTCCTCTTCATTGGTGATGAGTTCACCCATTTCATTTATGATACTGATTATTTGATTTTCTTCTTTCCTTTTTTTTTAAATTAAATTATCCAACATTATTGTGTTTTCTTTTCCCCCTCATAAAATCAACACCTAGTGATATTTATTAGTTCAATTGTTTTCTTACTTTCAGTTTTATTAATTTCTCCTTTAATTTTTAGAATTTCCAATTTAGTCTTTAAATGAGGATTTCTATTTGTTCTTTTCCTAGTTTTTTTAGTTATACGCCCAAATCATTGACCTACATTTTCTGTTTTTTATTGATGTAAGTGTTAAGAGATGTAAATTTTCCCCTATGTACTGATTTGGCTGTATCCCATGAATTCTGGTGTGTTTTCTCCTCATTGTCATTCTCATTAATAAAATTGATTTTTTTATAATTTTTTCTTTGACTCACCCTTTTTTAGCATTAAAATATTTAGTCTTCAATTAAATTTTCATTTATCTTTCCATGGTGCTTTTTTATTCTAATTTTTATTATATTATTACCTGAAAAGGATGCATTACTAGTTCTGCTTTTCTGCACTAGATTGTGAAGCATTATGTCCTAATACATGGTCAATTTTTGTGTAAAAGCCCAGTATTTCTGAAAACAATTTATATTTCCTTCTATTATCATTCACTTCTCTCCAGACCACTATTCTAATTTTTCTCAGAATTCATTCACTTCTTTTTGCTGCTTTCTTTTCTATATTTTGGTTTGATTTATTTAGATCTGAAAGGGAGAATTTGAGGTCCCCCACTAGTATAGTTTTACTTTCTATTTCTTCCTGCATTTCCCTTAATTTCTCCTTTAAAAATTTAGAGGCTGAGGCAGAGTTAAGATGGCCTGGGAGTAGCAGGAACTTCCTGCTTCTCCTTCCAACTGATCAAAACAAAGCATCTCAAAAGGACAGAAATAAAAATCAGATGAATAAAGTGCTCTCCCATGGGATAGACAGATAGAAGAAGGTAAGATAGCAATGTCCACCAACATGCAGGAATGACAATCCACAAGTAGCAAAAGAAATAAGTGGCAGCAGAAAAAACTTTTGACCCTGGATAATTTCTATTGAGAAAAAGAGCAAATTATAGAAGCAACAACAGAGAGTGAAAAACAAACAAATACATCTAAGCTTTTAAAAAAAAATTGGTTATAATATCTTGAGGAACTCAAAATGTAATTCAAGAACCAAGTAAGAAAGGTAGAAGAAAAATGAAAAGAAAAGTGGAAAAAAGAAATAAAAGTAATTCAAAGAGAAAATTAATAGCTTAATATACAAAACGGCATAGAATTTTTGAAAAAAGAGGCACAAAAATCAAATGAAGTAATAAGCAAATTGGAGACCAGAACTGACCTGCTGGAAGCCATGAAAAGCAGGATAGACTAGACTGAAAAGGAAAATCAAAACATCATATCTTCAAATCAGTCTTTAAAGACTAGAACTGGGCAAGTAAATGCTAAGGATCTGACAAGACTGCAAGAATTAATAAAGCAAAATCAAAAGAATGTCAAAATAGAATGAAACATGAAATATCTTTTTGAAAAGAAAAATGGGCTAGAAAAGAGATCCAAGAGAGACAATTTGAGAATTATTGGTCTATCCGAAAGCATGAAAAAAAAATAGAAACCTTGACACAATATTACAAGAAATTATCAAAGAAAACTGCCCTGCTCTTCTTGAACAAGAGGGCAAAATAGACATTGAAAGAGTTGATAGATCTCCCTCCACATTAAATTCTCAAAAGACAACCCCCAGGAATGTAATAGCCAAATTCAAGAGCTTTCAGGCCAAGGAGAAAATATTATAAACAGGCAGAAAGAGATAATTCACATATCAAGGAACCCCCCTTAGGATTACACAAGATCTGGCAGACTCCACATTAAAATATGATATCCATGAAAGCAAGAGTCACCTACAACCAAGAATCACCTACTCATTAAACTAAGTACATACTTTCAGGGGAAAGCATGAGCTTTTAACAAAACAGAAGATGTCTGAGCATTCCAAAAGAAAAGACCAGAACAAAATGGAAAATTTGATGTCCAAATACAAAATTTAAGAGAACCATAAAAAGGAATAATGAACTGGAGAATTTCTATGTGAACTAGAAAGACCTCCAGGAACTGATGCACAGCAAAAGGAACAGAGCCAGGAGAACATTGTACATAGAGACTAATATACTGTGGCACAATCTAACGTAATGGACTTCTCTACTAACAGCAACACAATGAATCAGGACAATTCTAATGGACTTATGAGAAAGAATGCTATCCACATATAGACAAAAACTATGGGAGTAGAAACCCATAAGAACAACATATGATTGATCACAAATTTTGATGGGGATATGATTGGGGAATTTGACATTAAATGATCACTCCACTGTAAATATTAATAATATGGAAATAGGTTTTGAACAATAATACATTGACTCCAGGAATGGGAAGTGAGGAGGGGAGAGAAAGAACATGAATCATGTAACAATGGAAAAATATTCTAAATCAATTAATTAAATTATTTAAAAATAATTTAGAAGCTATGCCATTTGGTGCATATATGTTTAGTATTAATATTACTTCCTTGTTCACAATACCTTTTAGCAAGATGTAATTTCCTTCCTCATCTCTTTTAATAAGATCTATTTTTGCTTTAGCTCTTTATAAGATCATGATTGCTACTTCAGCTTTTTTTACTTTAAATCAGTTCTTCCCAATATTTTTTGGCCTACTGCCCCCTTTCCAGAAAAAAATATTACTTAGCCCACTGGAAATTAATATTTTTAAATTTTAATAGCAATTAATAGGAAAGATAAATGCAACTGTGCCCATCACTGCCCCTCTGGATCACTGCAGCATCCACCACGGGGCAGTAGCACCCACTTTGGGAATCACTGCTTTAGATGATACACAATAAATTCTGTTCTACCCCTTTATCTTTACTCTGTGTGTGCCACCCTGTCTCAAATATATTTCTTTTAAGCAACATATTCTGGTTTTTAATCCACTCTCTATTCTGCTTCCATTTTGTGGGTGAGTTCATTGCATTCACATCATAGTTATGATTTGCAATTTTGTATTCCCCTTCATCTTATTTTCTCCTTTTGATCCAGCTCTTTGTCCTTTCACTCTGTTCTTCCTCATCAGTGTTTTACTTTTTTATCACCCCTCCCAGTTCTTACTCCCTCCTATTACCAACCCCCTTCCCTTTTCTTACTCCCTTTCTATTTCTCTATAGGATTCTATACCCTAATAAATATGGTTGTTGTTTTCTCTCTGAACAAGTTAGGATGAGAAAAAGTTGAAGCTTTGTCATCACCACTCTTATCCTCCCCTCTACTGTAATATTTTTTCACTCTTCTTGAGGTTAGATAATTTACCCCATTCCATCTCTTCCTTTCCTTTTCTCTCAGTGCAATTCTCTTTTTCATCCCTTGATTTTTTTGTATATCATATAATCCTAATCAGCATACTTCCCCACCCTCTGTCTAAGTATTCTCCTTCTAACTGCTCTACTGCTAATAATAATTTTAAAGAATTCTAAAATTCCTCTTTCCATGTAGTATAAAAATTAAAATGAATATGTAATAATAAATTTAAATATTACGTTTTATAAGATTTATTAATAAGAAGTAAAGGAATAAGTAACAAAATAAAACCATGTGCCCATGTCTAATCTACCTGTTAAAACAGCCTGCATTCCCAGATGCAACCAACCATAGGAAGGAAAGAGGGATAGCCCCCATAGACCACCCAATTTTTCCCTCTGCATGTAAAAACAGAAAGTCAGTGGGCTCTTGTTAAATGTAGTTCAAAGGCACATGATTTCTAATAAAAAAGTAGGAATATATAAAATTTGACCTTATTGAGCCCCTGATATTTTTCCTTTCTTATTTCCTTTTTCATGCTTCTCTAGGTTTATATATTTGGACTTTTAAATCATAGCTTTCAGGTAGTCCAATAATTTTTAACTTTTCTCTCCTGTATCTAGTTTCTAGGTCATTTGTCTTTTTTAAATTATTTTTAACATATATTAATATTCATTTTTTAGAAAAGTTAACATGGTTACATGATTCATGCTCCTACTTTCCCCTTTACACCCCTCACTCCTCCCACCCATGGCCGATGCACATTTCCACTGGATTTAACATGTGTCATTGATCAAGACCTATTTCCAAATTGTTGATAGTTGCATTGGTGTGGAAGTTTCAAGTCTACATCCCCAATCATGTCAGCCTCAACCCATGTGTTCAAGCAGTTGCTTTTCTTCTGTGTTTCTACTCCTACAGTTCTTCCTCTGAATGTGGGTAGTGTTCCTTTCCATAAATCCCTTAGAATTTTCTTGGGTCATTGCATTGCTGCTAGTACAGAAGTCCATTACATTCGATTTTACCACAGTATATCACTCTCTGTGTACAATGTTCTTCTGGCTCTGCTCCTTTCACTCTGCATCAATTCCTGGAGGTCTTTCCAGTTCACATGGAATTCCTCCAGTTTATTATTCCTTTGAGCACAATAGTATTCCATCACCAGCATATACCACAATTTGTTCAGCCATTCCCCAATTGAAGAGCATACCCTCCTTTTCCAGTTCTTTCCCACCACAAAAAGCTCAGCTATAAATATTTTCATACAAGTCTGTTTATCTATGATCTCTTTGGGGTACAAACCCAACAATGGTATGGCTGGATCAAAGGGCAGGCATTCTTTTATAGCCCTTTGAGCATAGTTCCAAATTGCCAGCCAGAATGGTTGGATCAGTTCACAACTCCACCAGCAATGCATTAATGTCCCAAATTTGCCACATCCCCTCCAGCATTCATTACTCTCCCCTTCTTTCATTTTAGGCAATCTGCTAGGTGTGGGGTGATACCTCAGAGTTGTTTTGATTTGCGTTTCTCTAATTATTAGAGATTTAGAACATTTTCTCATGTGCTTATTGAAACCTTTGATTTCTTTACCTGAAAATTGCCTATTCATGTCTCTTGCCCACTTTTCAATTGGGGAATGGCTTGATTTTTTATACAATTGATTTAATTCCTTGTATATTTGAGTAATTAGACTCCTGTCAGAGTTTTTTGTTATAAAGATTTTATCCCAATTTGTTGTTTCCCTTCTGATTTTGGCTGCATTGTTTTTGTTTGTACAAAAGCTTTTTAGTTTAATATAATCAAAACCATTTAATTAACATTTTGTAATTTTCTCTAACTCTTCCTTGGTTTTAAAATCTTTCCTCTCCCAGAGATCTGACAAGTATTTCATTTGTCTTTCTTTAATAAGATATTTCACTTTTATTTTCTTTTGCTTTTTCATTCTTTTGGTTGTGTTTTATTATTTCTTGATGTCTCTAGGTCATTAGCTTCTAGTTGCCCAATTATAATTATTAAGGAATAATTTTCTTCTGTCAGCTTTCGAGCCTCCCTTTTCATTTGACCCATTTCTTCTCATATTACTTTGATTTCTCTTCTCCGTTTTTTTTTTGCCTCTCTTAACTGATTTTTGAAATCCACTTTGAGGTCCTCGAGAATCTGAGTCCAATTCATATTTTTCTTTTGGACTTTGCATGTGTTTGCTTTGCTTTTACTGCCACCTTCTGTGTCTTTTCCTTGCTCTGTCTCCATAAAAATTCTCTAAAGCTAAGTGTTTGTTGTTGTTTGTTTGTTTGTTTATTATATTTGCTCATTTTCCTAGTCCTTTTAAAGGTAGGTTTGGTTTTCAGGGAGGTTAAGGCACCTTCTTAAATTTCAATCCTTCCTTGATGATACCCTTTCTTGGTTTCTGAAAGTTTCAGTTCTTAACAGATGGAATAATGGCCTATGAGCTAAGATCTCTGAGATCCACCTCCCACTGCTGATTCAATTACCCCATGAGATTGCTGATAGCTGAAATTCTAGGCTCAGGATTGGGGGGTAGGCTTTTGTTCTCACACTGGATTTGATTATGTCAGGCACACAGCTGTACAATCGACTGTCCTGCCCTGAGCAGTCCACCTTAAGCTTTGGCAAGGGTCTGCCAGCCTCTCTCAAGTCACCATCCTGAGGACTGCCTATGCCAGGAAAGGGGTTGTGTAGTGTAGCTCTGGGTTTACCAACTGCCTCAAACTTGGAGTTAGGTCCTCACTAAAATTTTGTGCACAGAGATATCTTTTCCACATCATGGGTTATGGGGGAGGTTGGTGTCATGGTATGCCCATGACCTAGAAAATCATGTAAAATTTTTCTACCCTCCATTTATATGAGAGAAGTCTGATTTTTTTTCTTTTTCTTCTATGGGGTCTTTATAGTACTCTTTTGTAAAATGTTGGTTAAGTATTTGGTTATAGACTATATACTATATAGCTTCCAAACTTTTTGAGTCATCTGCTGGACTTAATATGTCATGTCATCTTTAGTTTCCACAAAACTCCTAAAATATTCTCATTTAATTTCTTATGTCAACCTGTGATGTATTAAAACTGGAATGGGGAAAGTCATAATGTGTAAGGAATATCTGTGTGTGTGTGTGTGTGTGTCTGTCTGTCTGTCTGTTTCTGTGTGTCTCTGTGTGTACTTGAAAGTCTATCTGCCAAAATTCCCAGGGATTATATGAACACAATTTCAAAATACTTTTCACAAAAAAGACAAATCTAAACAATTGGAGAAATATTAATTTCTCATTTTAGGCCAGTCCAGTTAAAGAAAGATGGGCCTAAGACAGTTAATGCACTTATTCACTGCCCTACCAATCATACTACAGATGAATTATTTTATAGAGCTAGCAACAGAATTGCATCTGGAAGAACATGTCAATAATATCAAGGGAATCAATAAAAAAACATAAGATAGGTGGCTTGGGAGTTCAGATTTAAAAATAGATGGCAAAGTGGTAATATTCAAAACAATCAGTAGAATAGTTGTGGTACAAAATGCATAGTAGTAAATGATTATAGTAATATAGTGTTTGACTAACACCAATGTTTGAGGTAAGAACTGACAAAAATTGCTTGGAAAAACAAAGCACTTTGGTAGATTCCATATATAAACTAATGTTTCAAACCATATACGAAGATAAGATCAAAATGCACATAGGCTATAGAAATACAAGAATGTTATAAGTAAATTATAGAAACATATAAAAATTTACCTGTAAGATTAAGATGTATGGATAAAAGAGAAGTATACATGTATAATTTTTATTACATTAGACTTAAAAGCTTTAGCACAAATGAAACTAAAGTAGACAAAATTAAAAGGAAAACAGGAAACTGTGGAGGATTTTTTGCAGTAATTTTCTCTGATAAAGGTCTCATTTTATAAACATATGCTGAAACATATACTAAATATGTAAATATAAAAACATTCTCAAGTTAATAAATGGTAAAAATGGTATGAACTAGAATTTTTCCAAAAAATAAATCAAAACTATCAATACTCACGTGAAAAAAATGATCTAAGTCACAACTGATAAGAGAAATGCAAGTTAAAAGAACTCTGAGGTACTACTTCACACCTATAAGATTCATTAACATGACAGAAAAGAATAGTGGAAAAAAGAGAGGAGATGTAAAAAGTTTGGACACTAATCTACTACTGATGAAATTGTGAACTAACTATTCTGAAGAATAATTTATGCCCATACATAAAACACACACACTCACAAATACTTATAACTCAATGGGTTATAAAACTGTACATGTCCTTTGACTCAACAATACCATTATTAGGTCTGAATCCAAAAGAGACCAATGAAACATAGTATAAAAATACTTATAGCAACTTTTTATGGTGATAAAACTTCAGAAATCTAGGGGATAACTATCAATTAGGAAATGACTAAAAAACTTGTGGTATATGATGGCGATGAAATACTATAGTACAGTACAAAATTATGAGCTAGATGGTTTCATGAAAACCTGAGACTTATATGAACTGATGCAACATAAAGTGAATGAAATCAGGAGAACACTGTACATAGTAATACCAGTATTTTAATGGATGATCTACTGTGAAAGACTTAACCACTCTGATCAAGATAATGATGCAAGACAGAGTTAAAGGACCCATACAGAAAAATAATATTCACCACCAGAGAGAGACCTGATGAGTCTGTGAATGCAGATGGAGATTGCAGTAGACTTTAAAATTTTTCTTCATTTTTATTACTTTTTTAACAAAACTATTATTGAAATATGTTTTATATGACATCCTATATATATGAAGTAAAATTGTTTGCCTTTTAATGAATGTGGGGGATTGGACTATATGAGAAGATTTACAACTCATATTTTTTGTAAATGATTTTTAAAATGTTTATTCCATGTAATTTGGAAATATTTAATTAAATAATTTTTAAAAATTAAAATTTATAAATAATGGGTCATAACAACCTTTAAGAAATTTACAAAATAAAAAGTCACACAAAAACATAGTTTTTCTATTTTTACTTCTTGCAGACTAGAAGATTTATATATAGTTTTTGTCTGCACTAAGGCAAAGTTAAAAAAAAATAAAACGGATATCTGTATATGGTAGAGTGTTTAGAGATGTGATAAATTAGGACTTCTAAAGATCATATGGTACAGAGGACACAGCTAAAAGCCTGTTTTCAGTTCCAATGGTTCCTGAGAGGTTGTGATTATAGTGAGAATTGAACATGGATCTTTATATTTCCACTGACTTTTAAAGTATTGTGAAAATCACTGAGATTCTTCAGGGAAAATCAACTTCACTGATGTTTCCTGGTACATTTAAATCTTTTCTGAGCAGTCTTCAAAACCCATTTTTGGTCGCCACCCATATCCTATGAATTTGGCATATTCTTTCTGTATGGGCTTAATGCCACTCTAACAGATGGGTCTGGCTAAAGCCATGGAAGTGGACAAATGTGTGCATCACTTTTAATTAATATGGGCGGTTTTCCTGAAGTGGTTTTCCTTGTAAAGTTTCTGTGATGTTTTAAAAAAGTTCTCCCTTTATTCAAATCCAGTAGGAACTTTCATTAGGTAAAATTTTGAAATAGGCAATGTGAAATTTCAGAGACCACTTCTTCATATTATTTACATTTTCCCAGTCAGAAAAAATGTAGGATCCTGACTAACCACTTTCCTCTTTTCACATACTTATTCCAAAATGAAGTACCTAAATTATATTATCAAAACACTTAGCCTTTCTAATATCATATTTGTAGCTTTGCATATTTCATCAATTTCACAAGAGAAGAGTAACCTGGGAATTTAAAGCACTGAGATGAATTTAAATGGAAAACATTTTTGTACAGTATAACCACATAATGCTCCTTAAAGCAAATCTTGAGAAAGATGATTTTTATTCACCTATGTGAAAATACATGCTTTCACTATTAATGACCAAATCATGATTATATCAGTGGTTGGCCTGTATCCCAGAGCTGTGCCATAAGTGGCCTTGGAAGGTTAGTTGATCAATTCTAATGAATTTAACTATAGAAGCAAATGGAATATACTTTTAGATAGAGCAGTTGATGATTTATGTATTTAGAAATAAATTAATTGATTAAACAGGAATATATTAAGAATTTATTTATTATTTATTAACCACAGAGCTAGGGGAGATAGAAAATTTCAATATTCCATAGTCCTTGCCCTTATGTAACATATTTAAGAAGATATATATATACATATATCTATATATGTATATGTGTGTGTATGTATATATATATATATATATATATGCATTATATTAGAAACATATGACTGGAAAAAATATTTATTACTGAAGAGAATAATTATTTTTCATATTAAATCACACCTATTTTTTAGCTTTTTCTCTGGTTATGCTGAAAAAAGTTTAACATGTAAAAAACATTTATTTAAAAATACACAATACAACCAAATTGTTTTCACACTATATCTGCTCAACACACAGGTCATAATATTTAGTTTTTTTACAAATTTTAAACATGAGGTTTTGAGGTGTTAGTTGATTTTGAATGATTTCAGAGCAAAATAGCTTTAATAAATTAAGGAAGATTCTGAGCAGTATTTAGGAACTATAACATTTCCTTCTAAAGAGTATGATATTAAGAATGTTTAATCATTGAAGCTACTATTTTTCTTTTGTGGGAATAAGAATAAAAGGAAATATAGACTTTGGAAATTTCTATATTTACACTGAGAATTCTTCTTTTGCATGCAAATGCAAAAAATATAGTCTTTGAAAAATCTATTATTACCAGATTTCTATCTTTATTTAGAAGTTTTTACTTTATAGTCACCAACAAATATGTGGTAGCTGGTAAATTATTTTAATGTAAAAGAAATAAGCTTGGACTTATTTTTAAATATATTTCATTTTCAAAGATAGATTTTTGTTAAAACACACAGCATAGAAATAGCTACATGATGGTAGGCTATGATGTTAGAGTAAAGGACTCTCTGGTTTCCTGATGAGAGAGAGGGAGAGAGGGGGAGAGGGAGAGAGAAAGGGGGGGGGGGAGAAGAGAGAAATAAATTGTCAGAAAGCAAAGGAAAAGAGGAGAAATCTGAATCATTAGAGAAAGAAGAGAGATAAGAGATAGCCAAGGCAATATCTGGAAGAACAATTATGTTTGGACCAAGCCGATATGTTGTGACCCTGCCAAAGGCAAAGAGGCTGCATAAGTATAACAAGCCCAGACTGAGCCATTTGACATAAGTCTGGAAAACAGAGAGGGCAGGAAACCTACACATTCTCACATGGCAGAGGAACACCAGGGATAGCAAGGGAGCAGAGTGGGGGACAGGTGAATTATAGGAACCTATCTCCCATTTGGCAGCAAGCCCGAGGAAACAAGGTAGAAAAGTATAGGACCAACACACTGTATGAAGCTACACACTCCCATATGGCAGCAGACTGCCTGAGGCTATAAGAGAGCAGAATGCAGGTCTGGAAACTACAGGAACCTGCATACTTCCATAAGGCAGCAGAGTGCCCAAGGCAGCAAAGTAGCTGAATGGGGCACCAGCCCAGACTAATTCACTCAATAGGGGTAGGAAAGGCAGATAGAGTAGTAAAACTATTCACTCAAATGTATCAGCAGAGTGCCTGAGGCAGCAAGGCAGTAGATTATGGGACTAGGGAATTGCAAGAAACTATATACTCCCAATGTGGGAGCAAATTGTCTGAGGCAAAAGAGCACAGAGCAGGGAATCAGCCCAACCCACTTGCTGGAGGCACAGAAGCATTGTGGGTACCAGTTCAACACACAAAAGAAGGGATAATTGATAACAAAAGGTATTTAACTTAGCAGGACAAAACCCCTAAAATTCTCCCCAGAGCAAGCCAGCAGGGCCACTACATTGACAAAAAAAAAAAAAAAAAAAAAAAAAAAAAAAAAAAAAGGTAGGAAATACTTTGGGAAACAAAAGCACCTGTACATAGCCCAAGAAGAAGAGAACAGTACTCTGCAAAACATTAAATCATAGAATGTACCAAATGGAAATGGAGGAGGAAATCCCACCAAAGAAAACTACACTTTCAAGAGCAGGATTGGCCAAATGAAAAGAAAAAACAAAAACTCAATAAAGAAAATAACTCCGTAAAAATTAGAATTGGGCAACTAGAAACCAAATGATCCATAAGATATCACCAAACAAAACAACAAAATAAAAAATAGAAGAAAATCTAAAATATTTCACTAGAAAAATAACTGACCTGGTAAAAAGATCCAAGAAAGATAAGCTAAGAATCATTGAAATACCTGAAAGCCATTATCAAAAATAGGGCCTAGACACAATATAACAAGAAATCTTCAGGGGAAACTTTACTGATGCCCTTTAACGAGAGGGAAAAATAGAAATTGACAGAATTCACAAATCACCTCCTGAAAGAAAACAAAATAAAATAACTCAGGAACAGCCAAATTCCACACTTCTTAGGCCAAGAAAAAAGTATTACAATCATCACAAGGAAATAATTCAAATATCATGGACTCACAGTAAGAATTACACCAGACTTAGCAAATTCTATTTTAAAGGACCATAAAGCATGGAACAAAATATTTGAAATACAAGGATCTTGAATTACAACCAAGTATTACGTTCCAAGCAAAACTGAGAATGACCTTCAAGGGGAAGATTGATGTTTAATGAAATAGAGGAATTGCATACTTTCCTACCAAAGAACTATAGCTAGAAAGAAAATGATGAGGAAATTTGACACTCAAGAAAAGCATAAAAAGGGAAAGTAAATACTTTTTTTTAAGTTTTGATGAACATGAATTGAGTATACTCATACCTGGTATGGTGATAATAGAAATAACTAAGTTACCTATTATAGCTGATATACTAAAAGTATGTAAAATTCCTCAAGTATTTAAGACACTTAAGAATTATATAATAAGTAGAGCAATTAAAAAGAGCATATGTAGAAAGAAGGAAGGAGGCTAAATAAGATGGGCTGATATATAAAAAACAAAACAAAGCAAGGGATAGGAAAGAGGAACAAATGGAGAAAAGAAAAGGAGAGATAGAAGATTGTAAACTATCTCATTAAGAGACTTATAAATAACAAATACAGTTGAAATGTGGGGTGGAAAACTATGCTTCAACCTTACTTTCATTAGCATTAATTCAAACACCCACACAATCAGATATAGAAATCTACCTCATCCTATAGAGAAATAAGAGGATAGAGAGAATAAGGGAAATGGGAAAGTCAAAAAGTAGGGTCAATTAGGAGAGGCAATCTTTGAAAACAAACCCATCTGTGAATAGGGAAAGGCTAAAAGGGTAGGAGATAAGTTATGGAGAGAAACAAACAATTAGTAATCATAACTGTGAATGTGAATGGGCTAAACTCACTATGCTGTCTATAAGAAATATATTTAAAGCACGGAGATACACACAGAATAAAATTAAGGGGTGAGTATAGCATCTATCCTGCCTCAGCTAAATTTAAGAAAAGAAATCAAGTAGAACAATAATAATTTCAGAAAAATCAAAAGTAAAAATTAGTCTAATCAAAAAAGATGAGGTAAGAAATTTTATCATGATAAAAAGTAACAGGGACAATAAAGCAGTATCAATATTAAACATATGTTTGCCAAATGGTATAGCATTCAGACTCCTAAGTAAAAGTTACTTGAGTTAAAGGAGGAAATAGATAATAAAATGTTATATACTTTCTCAGAACCAGATATATCCAAACAAAAATAAACATGAAAGACATTAAAGAAACCAATAGAACTTTAGAAAAATTGACATAATAGACCTCTGGAAAAAATAGTATGGCAATAGCAAGGAATGAACCCTTTTCCCTATACTACATAATGCAGTCACAAAAATTGACCATATAATAAGACACAAAAACCTCACAATCAAATGTAGAAAAGCAGAGATATTAAAGCTTTCATTTCAGATAATAATGCAATAAAAATTATAATTAACAAAGGGCATCAGGAAGAAAGATTAAAACTAATCTTAACTATATAAAATATCTTAAAGAATGAATGTGTCAAAGAACAAATAAAAAACAATGAAAAATTACAATGAAGAGACTTCATATCAAAATTTATGATATGTAGTCAAAATGTTACTTAGGGTGAAGTTTATATATCTCTAATAAAAAAGCTATAATTGAAAGCTTTTATGGGAGTTAGCACCAAGAACAAAACCAGTGGATGAGGACAGGATCCAGAAAACATCAAGCAAAACCTCAAACAAACCAGGGAACTGGATACAGGTTATTGAGGAGCTCAAAAAAGAATTTAAAAATCAAATAAGACAGGTTGAAGAAAAATGAGAAAAGGAAAATAGTAGCCTAAGAAGTGAAATAGGTAATTTGGAAACAGAGGCACAGGTATTGAAATCCAGAATTGACCTGCTAGAAAAAGAGGCACAAAATGGAAGAGAAGAATGTTTTGAAAGGAAAAATGAATCAAAAGGGAAAGGAGAATCAAAAGGTCATGGAGGAAATTCAGTCCTTAAAAATTAGAATTGGGCAATTAGAAACTAATGACCTCACAAGACATCAAGACATATTAAAACAAAATCAAAAAAAAATTGGAGATGATATGAGACACCTCATTGAGAAAACAAAAGACCTGGAGAATATATCCAGGAGAGACAATTTAAGAATCTCTGGACTACATGAAAATCATGACCAAAAAAAATCCTATATATCTTACTACAGGAAATTATCCAAGAAAACTGCCCTGAAAACCTTAAACATGAAGATAAAATAGTGATTGAAAGAAACCTACAGATCACCTCTTGCATTAAATCCCCAATTGAAAACTACCAGGAATGTCATAGGCAGACTTAAGAACTTCCAGGCAAGGGAATTGGGTCTATAACCAAGAACCAACTACCCAGGAAACCTGACTATATTCTTTCAGGGGAAAAGATTGATCATTTAATAAAATAGAAGATTTCCAAGAATTCTTGGGAAAAAAAGGCCTGAGCTAAACAGAAAATTTGATGCCCAAATACAGAATTCAAGACAAACATAAAAAAGGTAAATAAGAAAGAGAAAATATTTAAGGGCTTCAGTAAGGTCAAATACCATGTATTCCTATATAGAAAGACGATATTTGAAACTCTTAAATTTTATTATTATCATAGTAGCTAGAAGAAGTATTCATATAGGGTACAGTGGTAAGCTGTTTAAGAAGATATGACAAAAATAAAAAACAAGGGCTGAAAAAAGAGGATAATACTAAAGAAATGAGAAAAGAGGCAAAATGGGAAAATATATATTACATAAAGAAGTGAGGGGAAAAGGGAGAAAATTAATACATTGAAAGGGAGGAAGAGGTTGGTGACAGGTAATGCTTAAACCTTACTCTTATTAGAATTGGCTTAAAGAGGGAAGAACAGTCAGTCAATTGGGGTAGGAAATTATCTCTTGTCCTATAGAGAAGTAGGATGGTAATAAGGAATGGGGTAGTGGGAGGGGAACAAAACAAGGGAAGAAGAGGTTGGGAGACTTTCAAAAGGCCCTAGAGTAAAAGAGGAATAGGAAGGGAAGGGTTGGGAAATGGAGTACTAAAAGGTAAAGGAAAGAGGGGAGATTGACTGAAAGTGAAACACTGAAGGGAAGGATAAAGGGAAGGGAGAAAGGTTAAGATTAGAGGAAGAAGTCATAATGGAGAGGAATACACTGATGGTGATCATCACTGTGAATGTGAATGAGATGAACTAACCCATAAAACAGAAGCAAATAGCAGAATGGATTAAAAATCAGAATTCTATCATTTGTTGCTTTAAAAGTATCACACTTGAGGAAGGTATATAAACTAGGGTAAAGGCAAGAAGCTGGAGCAGAATCTATTGGGCTTCAAATGAGACAAAGAAGGCAGGACTGGTAATCATGGTCTCAGGCAACACTAAAGTAAAATTATATTTGTTTAAAAGAGATAAGGAAGGAAAATACATTTTGATAGAAGGCAGTTTAAATAATGAATAAATATCTCTACTTAACATATATGCACCTAATGGTATTGTGTCCAGGTTTTAAAAGAAGAATCTAAAGGAGCTTAAAGAGGAAATAGATTGTAAAACCATGTGAGAGGGGCACCTCTAACTTCCCCTATCAGAACTGGATAAATGAAACTAAAAAATAAATGAGAAAGAAGTAAGGGAAATGAATGAAATATTGGAAAAATTTGAGCTAATAAGTATTTGGAAAAAATTGGAGAGGGGAAAAAAAGAATATACCTTCTTTTAAATAGCACATAGTACATTTAGAAATATTGGCCATGTACTATGGCATAGAAATATTGCAAATGTATGCAGAAAAGCAGAAATAATAAATGCAATTTTTTTCAGATAATAATGCAATAAAATCAAAGAACAAATCAAAGAAACAATTACTGAATTCATTGAGGGGAATGACAATGAGGAAACTACATATCAAAATCTATGGGATAGAGAGGCCTACATCTGGACCAGAGCCCATCATCCCTCCCCAACTAAGTGCTGTGCTGATGGAACTGATGAGGACATTTCAGGTGACATTTAGGAGTTTGGCCTCTACATGGGCTTTGTTGAGTGTCATTTGAAAGAAAATTGGATTCTGGGAAGATGGAGGCTTAGATGGAGCAAATCGTAAGACCTCTGCACCCTTTCCACACCAAGAAAGAAAGCAAAGCACTTTAAGAAGAAAGGGGACCAAATCTAACAACATTACAGATCAGGATTATTGTATTGCTGGACAGCTCAAGAGATACCCAAAGAAAAAGGCTTGAATTCTTGAACTATTGGGTCTTAGAGTATAAAAGGGAAATACCAAGACCTTCCCCCACATGCTGTGTGGAGTCTCCAGGGGCCCCTTAAATCTCCAGGTGGGTGGGCTTACTGGCACAGAGAGAGGGACTTGCTGGTGCTGAACTTGGGGAACTGAACACAGGCACCAGGGAGGTGTCTAGAAGAGAAAGCCAGAGAAAACAGTAAAAATGCTCTGAAGATGGTGACTTAGATGTAGCAAAACTTCAAACCTACATGCTTTACCACACTGAGATAGAAAACAAAGCTCTTTGAGAGGAAAGAAAACTAGGTCTAACAGCAGGACAGAACAGGGGGACCTTACTGCTGGACAAATCAGTGAAAACACACTCTCTTGTCTCCCCCGCCCCCCTCCCTCAGCCTCAGGGTACATTAAGCACTACAGATTAATCCAGTCCAGGTTTAATCCCATCAATTGGACGGACAAGAAGTCTTCAGAGGGCAGGGAAACTCCAACACCCTCCCCCCCAATGGAGAAAGCAACTATAAACCTCCATTGGCAGCTGGGGGAATAACTTTCATCAAGGCTCATTAAATCCATCTGTTTAAACTAGCAGAACAGAGAAGGAAAAAATACGAGTAAACAACAGAAAAAGAGAAAAGAAATTATAATAGACAGCTTCTTTCCAAGAAGTGAAAAAAGAGTAAATGAAATAGAAGAAGGAGAGGAAGCTCCAGTGAATTGGACACAGGCTTTGGAAAATCTCAAAATTCAATTAACTCAAGAACTTCAGGAACTCAAAACACAATCAAGAGAAGCTGAAGACAATTTTAAAAAGGAAATACATGAACTAAAACAAGAAAATAAAGTCTTAAAATCCAAAACTGATAAGCTCAAAAATGAAGCAAAGAATGCAAAAGATGATCTACAAAGAAAATCAGACCAGATGGAGAAGGAGAACCAAAAAGCCAGGGATGAAATTGAGTCTTTAAAAAATAGAGCTCAACAAGTAGAAGCAAATGACTTAACAAGGCAACAAGAATATATAAAACAAAATTTAAAAAAAATGAAAAATTTGAGGAGAATGTGAAACACCTCATTCATTCAACCAAAGATCTAGAGAACAATCTTGAAGAGATAATTTAAGAATTATTGGTCTACCAGAACATCATGACAAAAGCAAAAACCTGGAATTTATCCTATAGGAAATTATCCAAGAAAACTAACCTGACATTCTCAAACAAGAGGGAAAATTGGAAATTGAAAGAATCCACAGATCACCTCCTACATTTAATCCACAACTGACAACTTCCAGGAATATTATAGCCAAATTCAAAAACTACCAGACGAAGGAAAAAATACTTCAAGCTGCTAAGAAGAGGTCATTCAGATACCAGGGAACTACAGTTAGGATAACACAGGATACGGCTTCACCTACATTGAAGGCATAGAATATAATATTCTGGAAAGCAAGAAAACTGGGTCTACAACCAAGAGTCAACTATCCAGCAAAACTGACTATATTTTTGCAGGGAAAAGTATGGTTGTTCCATTAGATTGAAGACTTCCAAGAATTCATAAAGAAAAAAAAATAGACTTAAACAGAGTTTGCTGCCCAAACACAGAACTCAAGAGCATAACCATAAGGTAATTAAAAGAGCAGGGGGGAAAATCTTTTCTTTAAGGGACACAACAAATTCAATCAATTTGTATCCCTAGAAGAAAAGAAAATATTGGTAAATATTAAAAATTGTTATTATCAACAGAGTAACTAGTTTACTTAGAGGGAACATTGACAAACTGTATTGTATGAAATGTAAAGATTTTATATATATAATATATATAACTAGAGGGGGGGGGAAGGAGATAATATTAAGAAAAATGGGAAAACAGAGAAAATATAGTAAATCTATATTCCATAAAGAAGCACATGGGGAGAACAGGGGAGAAGATCAATACATCAGAAGGGTAAAGAGGTTGGAGAGAGAAAATAGTTAATACTTAAGTGCATTGTAGTTAACATAAAGAGGGAAGAACAATCTGATTCATTGGGGCAGAGAACTGATTCGCACCCTATAGAGAATTAGAAGGGTAACAAAAGGACTGGTGGTGAGGGAAGCAACACTAGGGAGGGAGAGGGTGGGAGTTCCTTAAAAAGACCGTATAGAACAGGAGTCTGCAATGTATGGCTCTCGAGCCATATCTGGCTCTTTTGAGGGCTAGATATGGCTCTTTCTGCAGGAGCCATTAAGTCAATGTTTTTTCAGGCTCTCTTACAGGAGCATGCACTGTGAGTGCTGTACGGCTCTCACAAAATTACATTTTAAAAATGTGGTATTTATGGCTCTCATGGCCAAATAGGTTGCTGACCCCTGCTATAGAAGAATAAGAGGGGAATAAGATGGGAGAGGGGAGAAAGGGAAGTACAATAATGGAGAGGATTAGGGGAAATGATTAAAAACAAAACACTGGCATAGAAAGAAATAGTGAAAGAAGAAAGGGCAGGAAAAGGAGAGAGAATCAAAATGTCTGGGAATACACAGTTGATAATTATAATTCTGAATGTGAATGGGATGAACTTGCCCATAAAAAGGAAGCAAATAACAGAGTGGATTAGAAACCCAAATCCCACCCTATGTTGTCTATAAGAAATACACATGAGACAGGCAGACATTCATAGAGTAAAAATGAAAGGCTGGAGCAAAATCTATTGGGCTTCAACTGAGAAAAGGAAGGTAGGAATTGCAATTATCATTTCTGACAGAGCCAAAGTAAAATAGGTCTGGTTAAAAGAGCCAGGGAAGGTAAATACATCCTGATAAAAGGGAGTATAAACAATGAAGAAATATCAGTATTCAACATATATCCACCAAATGGTATAGCATCTAAATCTTTAAAGGAGAAGCTGGTGGAGCTCAACAATGAAATAGCAAAACTATATTAGTGGATGACCTCAGCCTTCTTCTAAGAGATCTAGATAAATCAAACCAAAAATAAGTAGGAAAGAGATGAGAGGTGAATGAAATCCTATAAAAATTAAAATTAATAGATATATGGAGAAAAATAAATAGGGACAAAAAGGAATACACCTTCTTTTCAGTAGCACAAGGAGCATTCACAAAGATTGACCATGTACTAGGGCACAGAAAAATGGCAAACAAATGCAAAAAAGCAGAAATAATAAATGTAACCATTTCAGATCATAATGCAACAAAAATAGTTATTAGCAAGGATTCATGGAGAGGCAAAATAAAAACTAATTGGAAATAAAATAATATGATTTTCCCAAAAAAATTAGTTAAAGAAGAAATCATAGAAACAATTAATAATTTCATTGAAAACAATGACAATGATGAGACTTCTTACCAAAACCTATGTGATGCAACCAAAGCAGTTCTAAGGGGAAAATTTATATCATAGAGTACATATATTAATACATTAGGGAGGGCAGAAGTCAATGAATTGGGCATGCAACTTAAAAAAAACTAGAAAGTGAACAAATTAAAAATAGCCAGATAAAAACTAAATTGAAAATCCTAAAAATCAGAGGAAAAATTAATGAAATTGATAGTAAAAGTACTATTGAACTAATAAATAAGACTAGGAGCTAGTACTTTGAAATAAAACCAAATAAAATAGATAAAGTACTGGTTAATCTAATAAAATAATGAAAAAAAAGAATCAAATTAACAGTATCAAAAATTCAAAGGGTGATCTCACCTCAAATGAAGAGGGAATTAAGATAATTACTAATTACTATTTTGTACATTCATGTTGCAACAAATATGACAATCTAGGTGAAATGGGTAAACATTTTCTAAATTATAAATTACTTAAATTAACAAAAGAGGAAATAGAATACCTAAATAATCCTATTTCAGAAGAAGAAATTGAATAAGGCATTAATGAAATCTGTAAGAAAAAGTCCCCTGTACCAGATGGATTCACAAGTGATTCTATCAAACATTTAAAAAACAACTAATCTCAATACTATATCAGTTATTTGACAAAATAAGCAAAGAAGGAGTCTTGCCAAATTCTTTTAATGAAGCAAATGAGGTACTGATTCCAAAGCCAGGCAGACCAAACACAGAGAAAGAAAACTACAGACCTATTTCCTTAATTAACATGTATGTCAAAATCTTGAATAAAATACTAGAAAAAAGACTCCAGCAAGTTATCACAAGTATTATTCACTATAGCTAGGTGGGATTTATACCAGGAATACAAGGATGGTTTAATATTAGGAAAATTATCCACATATTCGACCATATCAATAATCAAACCAACAAAGATCACATGATTATCTCAATAGAAGCAGAAAAAGCCTTGGAACAAATACAATACACATTCCTAATGAAAACACTAGAAAGTATAGGTATAGAAGGGCCATTCCACAAAATAATAAACTGTATATGTTTAAAATCACCAGCAAGTATGATCTGCAATGAGAGCAAGTTAGAAGCCTCCCCAATAAGAACAGGAGTGAAGCAAGGATGGCCATTACCACCTCTATTATTTAATATTGTCTCAGAAATGCTAGCAGTAGCAAATCAAGAAGAAAAATAAATTGAAGGGATTAAAGTAGGCAATGAGAAAACTAAACTTTCACTCTTTGCAGATGATATGATGATAAACTTAAAGAATCCTAGAAGATCAACTAAAAGGCTAGTGGGAATAATTAACAACTTTAAAAAAGTTGCAGGGTACAAAATAAACCCACATAAATCATCAGAATTTCTATATATTTCCACAAAACTCAGTAGCAAGAGTTAGAGATAATAGATAATAGAGAAAGTCCATTTAAATTCATTCCTGACAATAGAAAATATTTAGGAACCTATCTGCCAAGACAATCATAGGAATTATATGAATATAGCAACAAAATACTTCCCACACAATTAAAACTAGATCTAAATAATTGGGGAAAGTTTAATTGCTAAAATTAATAAAAATTTAATTTAATTGGGTAAGAAGAACTGATATAATAAAAATGATAATCGTACCCAAATTAATTAATTTATCTAGTGCCATACCTATCAAACCATAACAAAGTTCATCTGGAAGAACAAAACATCAAGAATATCAAGGGAAATATGAAAAAAAATGGGAAGGAAGGTGGCCTAGCAGTACCAGATATTAATCTATACTATAAAGGAGTGGTCATCAAAACAATATGGTATTGGCTAAGAGACAGAAGAGTGAATCACTGGAATAAAGTAGGGGTATATGACCTCATCAAGATAGTGTTCAATAAACCCCAAATCACAACTTTTGGGACAAAATCTCACTCTTTGACAAAAAGTACCATGAAAATTGGAAAATAGGATGGGAAAAATCAGGTTTAGATAAATATCTCACACCCTATATCAAGATAAATTCAAAATGATTAAATGATTTAAATATAAAGATGGAAATCCTAAATAAATTAGATGAACATAGACTAGTATACCTGTTATATCTGTAAGGAAGGAAAAGAATTTAGGACCAAGCAAAAGATGGAGAACATTATAAAATTTAAAATGAATGCTTTTGATTATATCAAATTTAAAAAGTTTTGTACAAACAAAACAAATTCAATCAAAATTAGAAGGAAAGTAAAAAACTGGAAAAAAAATTTTTAACAAAACTCTCTGTCAATGGTTTAATTTCCCAAATACATAAAGAACTAAGTCAAATTTACAAAAAATCCAGCCATTCGCCCAATCAACAAATGGTCAATGTATATGAATAGGCTGTTTTCAGATGAAGAAATCAAAATTATCAATAATCACAGGAAAAAGTGTTCTAAATCCCTCTTGATTAGAGAAATGCAAATCAAGCAATGCTTAAGTTCCACCTTATACCTAGAAGATTGGCCAATATGGCAGCAAAGGAACGTGATAAATGTTGGAGAGGATGTGCAAAAATTGAGAACTAATACATGGCTGGTGAAGTTTTGAATTAATTCAGCAATTCTGGAGAACAATTTGGAACTATGCACAAAGGGCTTTAAAAGAATGCCTGACCTTTGATCCAGCCCTAACACTGCTGACTTTGTATCCTAAAGAGATAATAAGGAAGAATATTTATGTAAAAATATTCATAACTACACTCTTTGTAGACACAAAAAATCATCAAATGAGGGGATGTCCTTTGATTGGGGAATGGCTGAACAAGTTGTGGCATCTGATGGTGCTGGAATACTATTGTGTTGAAAGGAATGAACTGGAAGATTTCTATGTGAACTTGAAAGTCCTCCAAGAATTGATGCAGAGCAAAATGAGCAGAATCAGTACATTGTACACAGAGACTGACAGACTGTGTCACAATTGAATTCAATAGACTTTTCTCCTAGTAGTAATACAATACAATACTGAGGAACTTATGAGAAAGAATGCTGTCCACATTCAGAGAAAGAACTGTGAGAGTAGAAATGCAGAAGAAAAACCGGACTGATCATGTGATTTGATGGAGATATGACTAGGGTTTTGCCTTTAAAAGATCACTCTATTGGAAATAGATTTTTGAACAATGATACATGTGTAACCCAGTGGAATTGTTTGTCATCTGCAGGGACTGGAGGGAGGGAAAAGATGAGGAAAAAATTTTGAATCCCAAAACCATGGAAAAATACTTTACAATAAAATTTTTACAAGACTTGTTTCTCAAATACAGAGGAAACTGAGTCAAATTTATATGTATACATAGCATTTCTCTATTTTAAAATGGTCAAAGGATATGGGCAGGCACATTTCAGAAGAAAAAATTAAAACTATGTATAATCATATGAAAAAGTGCTCCAAATCACTATCAATTAAAGAAATGCAAATTAAAACATCTCTGAGATACCATTTCATATCTGTCAGATTGGCTAACATAATAAAAAAGGAAAATAATAAATGTTGGGTGGTAAATGGGCAAATTGGAAAACCAATACACTACTTATGGTGATGTGAATTGATATAACCATTCTGGAGAACAATATGGAACCAGGCTCAAAGGACCATAAAACTATTCATACCCTTTGACATGATAATCACTATCACTGTTGGGTGTGTATTTCAAAGAGATCAGAGATGATGGGAAAGAACCTATTTCTAATTAAATATTTTAGCAGCTCTCTTTGTAGTGGCAAAGAATTGGAAATTGAGGGTTGTCCATCATTTAAGTAATGGATAAATAGTTTGTGGTATATTATTGTAATGGAATACTATAAAAATGATGAACAGGAAAAGTTCAGAAAAACCTGGAAAGATTCATATTAACTGACGCAAAGTGAAGTGAATAAAACTCGGAGAGCAATGTATATAGCAAAATAAATATTATATGATGTTCATTTGTAAAATTGTTGTTTTGTCAATGTGTCTATCAATCCCTTTTGCTTTCTTTCTCCTTTTTCTTTTTCTTCCCTTTTGTCCCCAAATTGTCATAATTCCCTCTAGGTAAAGTGCTGTATTTTATACACCTCTAGTAAGATAATGTGAAATAATTCACTAGAGAGACTAGGCATGTTAATCTCCTAGAGACCTCAACTGGGGAGATTTTTAACATGGTCATCTCTCAGTAGAATCCCAGGGAGGATTGTCAGAAGCAAATTTCTCTCTCCATTGTGTCATTTTTTTTAACATCATCCCTCTGTGAACTGGTCAAATACCACTGAATACATTCAGATATAGATAAGCCTTCAGAGAAAGGAAGTTAAAGAAACAAAGAACCAACGAGACAGAAAACTGATTCCACAGGCATTACCCTTCACCCCTGGTGGCAAATTAAGAAACCAAGATTGATTCCTGAGATGTGATGTATGAGAGTTAGTGGGTGGAGAAAAGAGCTTAAGGTCAGACCAGCAGCCAGTCTGGGTCTTCTGGTAGGAGCATGGAGAGTAGGAGGAATACTATTGTGTTGAAAGGAATGATGAACGGGAAGATTTCTATGTGAACTGGAAAGACCCCTAGAGTTTAGCTACAGCCATCATGGTAGCCAATAGATTAGAAAGCTAAGTATCTTTCTTCCTCTTTCCTTTTTTTCCCACTCTTTACTATTACTACTTTGATGTAATAAAGTTATTAAGCTGTTATCAACCTCATAATTTTAATTACTACAATATTAAACCATTATAGGCAGAGCAAGTTTCCAAAGATAACCCACACCACAGCCAAAGAAGGAAATGTTGAAATTTCAGTACAAATCAATGCTTACCATCTTCCACTTTATTTCCTTTATGATATATTTAATATGTTCTGTGTTTTTTTTATAAAGAAATGTGCAATGTAGAAATATATACATTGCACAAAAGTACTGGTATAATATATTAGGCTATTCATTGCCTTGAAGTGGAAGGGAATGAAAATTTGAATCCCATGTCAGAAAACCATTGTCAAAAATTGTTTCTACATGTAACTGAAAAAATACATAAAAAACCAATGCATATTTATAGTGACCGTTATACAGAAATATTAGGCTTTGGGATCTGTATATCTAATACTTCCCTTTGCTAAACTGCCCAAGATAGATAGCATGGCGAGAAGTGCCAAAAAAGAAGTCACAAATTCAAGACCTGATTTTGATCAATATAAGTCATGTTGCATGGGCAAGTCATTTAACCTCTTATTACTCAAAGCAATTCTCTAAAGTTTGAGAAGAAGTCCTAATTAGCATGGGCAGAAGAGTTTTAGCATTGTGAGTTCCCCAAGTTGTTATTGTTATCCATCCTTCATTTTCAAAGAGGGCTGAAGACATCATAAGGCAATGTCTTGAATTGTGTGTGATTTGGATTTAAGTGAGGCAAGCATTGTACAAAGTTGTCAGCCTCACTCTCTCTTCCAGTCTTCGAAGTCTATTGGCAAGACAAAGGCCAAGAAAACTGGATATTGCTTGACATGTAGTGGATGACCTCAGCTTCTTCAATGTGTTTTACGCTCTAAGTACCCCCACAGCACCAGCTTACACTACCTTCATTGCCACTGGAACAAATTGTACTCATTTACCTCTTCTACCAATGGAAATCTTCATATGTCTGAGAAAGAAACCTCCCTTTTAATTCACTCTTCTTACAACAGTTTAACCTGTTTGTTAAATCACTTTGCCAGGCTATCGTCACTGTGCATACCATAGCTTCTTGTAGCCACAAGTGAGCATTGGGTCACAGGTAGACAGAAAAGGAAGAAAACTGTCTTGAAAAGACCTTAGGAAGCCCTCACAGTGGAAGCACTACTTTTCCCTGAATACTCCATACACCCTAGTTCTCTCAGTAGCTAAAATTAGAAATAAAGCCAAAATGTTTATATAAAATTTGCACCAGAAAGAATGTATACATCCACAAACTCTATGCTCATCAAATATTTGTAAGATGTACAAAAATTTTAGTAAAAAGGGTTTCCAGCATCTTTTCTACTCAAAAAAATGAATACTCCATCCCATATATCAAATATTATAGGTACACAACTACACACATGGAAACATATATCTATAATATAAATAAATGATTAATACATCTATTATTATGGTCATGAATGAACATTTCTTACTTTTTTAGCTTTTCTACTTTTTTCATTTTTGAGAATTTTTATCTCCCATAGTAGATTTGAACTAATTATGTAGGTTATTCTTTCAGAAGTAAATTCAAGTGGCATTCTGAATCGTTTTGTTAACTGGCAGAGTTTACTAATATTTTAATTTAGTGTAAAGTTTTGTGATTTATAAAAATTACTATTCGTTCTAAACATTTACCATTTTAATCAGGCTGATTTTATAATTTATAGGCCTGCACCCTAGCAATAGAAATGTGGAAGTTATAGATGAATAGCTGGTTGAGTAATAAGTTCGAAAATTTCAAAGTGAATGTGTTTTTCATTGCTTTTCTCATTTACATGATTAATAAGCATACAGAAAAATGGGAAAATCTAAATTATTTCTACTAAAAAGAAAGTATTTTAGATGATATCTAAATCTTTTAAATAATTAGGGTGAATATATTAAAACATGAAGCAAAGTTATTTTAGAAGAGCATGTTGTTAGAAAAATAAACAATGAGGTACTACCATATTGGTTAAAATGAGTTTTCTGTGGCTCGAGTAGTTGATAACCATGAAATATATCTTTTGTTCGATAAAGGGTAGAGCAGTCTACACTGCAATGAAATAATTATAGTAAGGAGTTTTAAAAATGAAGTTCTGATATTTTTGTTAAGAATGTTGAATAGTAAAGTAGATAGAGTCATAGACCAAGACCTGAGATCAAAGGCTGCCTCTGACTCTTATTAGCTTTTTGACACTAAGTCATTTAACCTCTGTTTGCCTTGGTCCAGCAGAGGGAAAAAAATTAGCAAACCACTTCAGCACTTTTTCCAAGAAAACCTCATGGAAAATGTGGTCCATGGGGTCGTAAAGAGTTGGATGTGACTAAATGACTGAACAACAAATGGTAAGGTCTCTAGAACTCCAGGTAAATATTTTTAAAATTCTTTTGAAAGCATTTTGTTCTTAATCCTTCAATATTCTCCCCAGAAAGATGTAAAGACTATTGTTATAGGATTGTCCATCATGAGACTACAATTTAAGGAGCACTCAAAAAGGAATTCTCAAATTAAAGCATAGTCTTCATTCCACCAACAAAGGAGCCTTTGTTTAGAATGGCTTTGGATAATGATTCCATCTGGATCCCTTGGCTTTACAGAAATACTAAGTTTGGAGTATACAACCACAGAGATATCAAATTCGGGATACACCAGACTGTCCCTAAGTTGATTGCTCAACCTTACACAACTTACTTTAGGAGCTGCCTCTCTTAGGAAACTTGGATGATCTCCTAAGTTGAATATTTCTGCAAAAATACTATACTTTAGATGTTCAAACTCATAGTTACTTATTTTCATTTCAAACACCAGTCGTCGAGATCATAGACCAGAAGCAAATAAGAAAAAAGTTTGTTTAAATGTAAGATTTTTAATGATTTGTTACTAAGTGGTGGGGGATAAACATAAAAAATCTGAGGTTGTCTTAATCACCATGGAATTGATGACACTTTTTTGCTTCCAAAAAAATAATTGGGTTGTAATGTAGAAATAACTATATTGGTTGATGTTTTTGTTCTTACTAAAATAAATATTATATTTAAGTTCTTTTTGTGGACAGAATATCTTAGTTTCAAACAGTACAATGTGATGAAATCTTTTCTTTTGGAATAATCAGCAAGAAAAGAGAATTGATTCTGTGAAAGTGAAGCCATTAAACCTCTCTCTGGAGCATCTCATAGCAACCACTAAAATCATTTGAATAAAGGACTTTTTCATTGAGACAATGTGGAAAGATTCTTTGCATTTAGTCCCAATTCACATACGAAATATATTATTCCCTCTTTAACATGTGGAAGGCATAGATGAAAGAGAAAATCCAGTAAAGAGCTTATTCCTAAGAATGAAAAAATCTATTAATTAGAAGATTAATTGAAACTGTCCACTCTCCCTGGGAAGAAGCTTTCAGAAACTAATCCTATAGGATATATTGGTGGCAAAACCTGAAATTGTACAAAATTCTAGTGATCTTATTATTTTTCTATTGGCAAAAAAGATCCTTAAGGAACCACAACATTATGCATCCTTGATATTATGATCATAATAATCACCAAGGCAAATTTGGATGCTGATTCTGTATCAAAGCATAATTTTAATGCATTTTTATAACATTCTATGAACTAATATTTCTTGTTTTGGGTCAGTCTTCAGTTGTGTCCAACTCTTTGCAAATCCATGGACCATATCTTTCCATGTCTTGTTTTGTTTTTAAACATTTACCTTCCATCTTAGAATCAATACTGTGTACTGGTTCTAAGGCAAAAGAGTGGTAAGGGCTGAGCAATGGGGGTTAAGTGACCTGTCCAGGGTCACACAGCTAGAAAGTGTCCGAGGTCAGATTTGAATCCAGGACCTCCTGTCTCTGGGACTGGCTTTCAATCTACTGAGCCCCCCAGCTTCCCCACATAGGTTTTTCTTGGCAAGGATATAGGAGTGGTTTTCTATTTCCTTCCCCAGTGGATCTTTTGGTCAGGAAATCAGAGGTTAAGTGACTTGCTGAGTATCACACCGCTAAAATTTTCTGAAGCCAGATTTGAACTTGAGTTGTTCCTGAGTCCAAGCTAAGCATTGTATCCACTGAACCACTTAGCTACTTCCTAACAGAGTATTTAATATAACATGAAGTTATTATCAAGAGTTATAATTTTACACAATGAATATTTAATAGAGTCACAATAACAAAGAAACATAATCAACAGAGACTTTTGAGATCATGAAGCCCAGTCTCCTAGCCTCTTCTATAAAATTCCCTAGAACCTGCCAGGTAGTTCCAACTTAGTTACTTTTTGAATATTGGCCACAGGACAAGCTTATTACTTCACAACTGCAATTTATTTAAATTATTTTAAAAGTTCCTTATATTGACCCCAAATCAATTTTACTGTCACTTATATAAACTATTTCATGAAATCAGTGTTCCTTTTTCCATGCTGAGTTACCAATGAACCAAGTAGAAAGTAGGCTGGAGTGTTCTATCAGAAATTCAGTGCTTTATATTCTGAGAGTTGATGCATGTGTTTATTTTCTCTTTACAAAGATCTATTGTGGCTGTCAGAAGAACCATCTCTAGGGGGTGGCTGCAGGATCAAGTCCAAACTTATTATAATGGCATGTGATTCCCTTTAAATTACAATTGCATGCCCCACTACATTTGTACATATATTCTTTCCAATGCCTAGTTAAAGCCTTTATACATATTAGGTATCCCTCCATGCCACATGACTTTCTTATGAATAAATGGAGATTTTGAACCTTGGTATTATCAGAGTGTTGTATTATAATCTGTAATATAAAATTTAAATTATTTTGATAGTAATTTCAGAATAAGAAATTTGCTATCTCCCCAGAATCCAGACAATGAACCTGTTTGGTGAAGGCACCACGAAGATACCTGCAGAAACCTACACTGCATCAAGAAGATCCAAAATGAACTTTGGGGTGCAGTTGATTGAACTATGGGGAGTTGAATGCATTTGTTTTGAATGTACACTCTTATGGCAAAGGGGACTGCCCCCAATTGGCTTTTTGTCAATGCATCTAGCAATCATTGGATCATTGATTTTGTTGCTTTTTTCCCCTTTTATCCACACATAAATACAATTTATATGTTGATTATGTTTTTATGATCCATTGGGGAGACTGGTCTACCAAAGGATCACAGGGGGGTATGTATAAATGGAGATTTTGGACCTTGGACTTCATCTCCCATAAGTCCTTAGTTTTCTCAAAATCCCCTTTAATATCTGCTGTGCCTCCATGTTTAGGTGGTCACATTATTGTTTTATAATTGGCTGTAACTCCTCCCTCATGCTCTTTGGAGATTTGGAGTGGAGCCAGGAGGGGAAAGGAGGTAACAGAGCATGTCTTTTAAACTGACTCTTAACATGGCATGTGGCTTCAATTTTCTAATGGCTACCAATAAACCTTTTAAAACCCTAATATTTTTAAATCTATTCTTCTATACCCATTTTATTTCTTACACTTAATTCTTAAAATTAGTTGAGTCCTCTGTTTTCATTGAATAGAATTGGAATACCATGATGATGACTAGTTTTGAAAATCAACTTTTAAGCATTTGCATCTATAATCTATTAGCTTTATCATATTTTTCCCAAACACTTTCCTCTTTTCATATCGTTTTATTCTGTCTCTTTTTTCTCTCTTTGAAAAAATATTTATATTTTCTTTTTACATGTAGAGACAATCTTTAATATTCATTTTTCTGACATTTTTCATTCTTTGTTCTATCCTTCCTTCCACCCCAAGGCATCAGGTAATATGATATGTTATACATTTGCTCTTATATAATACATATTTCAATCTTCCTTATGTTATGAAAGAAGGCACATATCACTTATTTAAGAAAAACACTAATGAAGGAAATCATGTGAAAACTATATGTTTCAATATGCAATCAAACTCTATTAGCTCTTTCCATGATGATAGATAGCCTTTTTTTGGTCATACGTCCCTTAGAGTTGTATAAATGGAGATTTTGTACTTTGAACTATGTACCCCCAGAATTCCTTTCTGTATTACCCATAATGCCTTTCCTTTAGTCCATATTAGCATCTTCACTAATTGTTTAAAAGTTCTGAAACTCTGCCTTTCTTCCTCTTTTTTCCCAGCCGCATATGGGTGGAGGAAGGTGGCTCTTTTGCTCTACCTTTTTTATGTTGGTTATTCTTAATAAATCTTATTAAATATAATACTTAGTTATTGCATATAAATTTTAATCTTCACATTGTCTTAGATCTTTACAGTGCTGATAATAGTGTCTCATTCATAGTTGATCATTTACATGATTGCTATTATTCTATACAACAATCACTTGCTACTGATCACTATGCATCATTTCATATAAGAATTTTAGTTTTTTTGGTGATTATTCTATTCATCATTTTTAATAACATAATAGTACTACATTGAAATCATATACCTAAATTTTTTCAGTCATTTCCCAAATGACTAATCTCTCTTTATTTTCCAATTATTTGCCACACAAAAAGAGTTGCTATATGTATTTTGGTACAAGTAGGTCCTTTCTTCCCTTCTTTGATCTCTCTGGGGTACAAACTTCATATTACTAGGTCAGAGAGTATGCATAGTTCTATGACCATTTGGCCATGGTTCCAAACTGCTCTCCATAATGGTTATATCAGTTTGTAATTCCACCACTAGTATATGAATGCCACAATTCTCCCACATCCCCTTCAATATTTATTATTTTCCATTTGCATCATATTAGCCAGTAAGATAGGTATGAGGTGGCTCCTCAGGTGTATTTTAATTTGTATTTGAGTTGCATTTGGAGCATTTTTATAAGACTAAAGATAGTTTTGATTTCTTCACCTAGGAACAGCCCGTTCATATTTTTGACCATAGTCAATTAGAGAATTACTTGTATTCTGTAAATTTGGCTCAGTTGTCTATATATTTGAGAAATGAGGCCTTCATTAGAGATATTTGTTGCAATTTGCCCCACCACCCTCAGTTTCTAGTTTTCCTTCTAATCTTGGCTGCACTAGTTTTATTTGTGCAAAAACGTTGTAATTAAATGTAGTCAAAATTATCCATTTTATATTTTGCAATGCTTTTTATCTGTTGTTTGGTCATAAATTTTTCCCTTGTCCATAGATCTTACAAGTAAATTATTCCATTTTTTGCTAATTTGCTTATGTTGTCACTCTTTATGAACATATCACATATCCATTTTGATTTTATATTGGAATATGGTGTGAAATGTTGATTGATACCTTGTTTCTGTCTAGCTGATTTCTAGTTTTCCCAGTATTTTTATCAGATACTGAATTCTTATCCCCAAACTGGGATCCTTGAACTTATTAAACACTTGATTAGTATAATCATTATTTACTATGTATTGTGTATTCAGGTTATTCCTCTCATTCATCAATGTATTGCTAAGCTAATACCAAATTATTTCAATGACTACCACTTTTTAATTCTGTTTGAGGTCTGGAACTGCTAGACTTCTTCCACATTAAGAAATTTTTAATATTTTTGATCTTTTGTTCTTCCATTGCCTAACTCTATAAATATTTTTTAGTTTGGTATGACACAAGATAATTTAGGTAAATAGTCATTTGTTATATTGTTTAGGCCTGCCCCCAAACAATATTTTTTCCAATTCTTCATACACAAGTTTGAGTGAAAAATAGTTTGTAATTGTATTCATATAGTTCTTGGATTTTTCAAGTCTGATAGACTCTGAAGTGTCTTATATTGTAACTTTTTTTTTTCTAAAGACATGTTTTTTAGCCACATATCCTAAAATCCCATTTATTTTAGGTTCTTCTTGTATTGGTTACTTTTGAGAGACTAAGGCATATTACTGAATCATATGTGGCAACATTAAAACATCAAAGTGTTCTTCATACAAAGTATATTAGAACACAATTTGTCTGACTTGTATACTGATTTTTTGAAGTTTTAGACTTTATATTGCAATTATATAATTTGTTTTTATTATATTAGGTTCATCCCATTGTTTTTATACTCAATTTGAATTTTATTTTTGTTATGTAATCTTATTTGTTATCCTTTCAAGATCTGTCATATGGAAAATTAATAACTATCCCATTTATAACTTGATTTAAATGTCAAATGCCATGGAGACAATGATAGTTTTCTGCTATCTGGCCTCCAGTAGGAATTTCCCTCCTAGTTTATTCTGATCCATTAATCACTATTTTGGGGGTTTCTTTATTCAGCCTATTCTGAACACATTTAAGAATATTATTTCCTAATCACCATCTTTTCACATTGAAAATCAAGTATTTGTGCAATTTAAAAGCACATTACTGATGTCGAAGTATATAGTTTACAATATACCTTTAGGATGTTGCATGGTTCCAGTTTTTCTGATTATGGCATCTTGTAGGTGATGGAAAAAGAAATGAGATATATGCTATCACTATCACAGAGAATTCCTCATGAAGAATGTCCCCAGACCAAAACATAAGTATCTTCTCTACCCTTTATATTCTTGAGAGTTCCCTAGAGTATAAGGAAGTTAAGTGCCTTCTCCATCATAAAAAAAACTAATAGGTGTCAGAGATAGAGCCTCAATCCAAATTATATAGACTCTTTGTCTAACTCTATATTCTAAATGCTGATAAAACATTCTATTAGAAATGTTTTCTAAAGGCATCAAAGTTAAATTCACTGACTTGTAATCTTAAGAATATAGACCAATTCAGTAAGTACGTTTTATATGTTAGTTAAATCCCAGTAGCATCTAGGTTACATAGATCACTGGGTTTGAAGTCTGGAAGGTTTCCTCATCCTAAATTTAAATCCGACCTCAGACAGTTACTTGCTATGTGACTGTGCAAATCACTTAACCCTATTTGCCTTGGTTTCTTATTTGTAAAATGACCTGGAGAAGTGAATGGCAAACCACCTCATTTTCTTTATTAATAAAACCCAAACTGGCATCAGGAAGAGCTGGATATCACTGAAACAACAAAACATAATAAAGTTAAAAGAATACTATTAGGAATTAAGGATACAAAAACAAAAGAAAACAAAATATAATAGTGCTTTTCCTTGCAGTATGTTTTAAAGGAGTCACATGATTTGCTCATATAAGCAAATATAAGGCTATCTAAGAGGAAGGAATTAAGAAATGAGTATAAGGATGTGAAGGCAGACATTATAGGTGACTCTAGGAGACATCCTAGATTACCAGTTATTTTAGAGCTGGAAAGGAAGTGAAATATAAAATAGTAGTTTCAGGGTCTTTCAAGGTTCAGGAGTTTTTAATTGTTATTATTATGAATTAAGGATAGCTAAGTGTGATCTCAAAGAGTAGAGAAAAATCTAATAGACAGAAGAAAAATTAAGGTAAGAAAAAAGAAAGGGAGCCATAAACCTCTAACACCAGAAATTTGTCTAATCTGCAATAAAACAAATGAGGCAGTGCTCTGAGCCAATAATTATTTATTAGAGTTACTTGACCCACTCCAACAAATAAGATCTTCCTCATAAGTCTGAGACCTCTATCTTCTCCAGAGTATAATGTTTTGTTTTGTTTTTCACTTTGGGGCTCAACCCCATCCCTATATGCCTGGTAAATCCAGGCATTGGCTCATATTCTCATTAGTGTGCTCCAGACTCTTGGTATATCTCTTTGTCATAATGCAACCAAAAAAATAAGGTGGCCATATAGCAACCAGCCCATTATGATAACCAGTCCCTAAATCCTCAAGATACCCAGTCTTAGCAATGTGTCTCAGACATCCTAGTGACAGGCTCTACTGTCTGATATGTTTTAGTATTAGATCAAGCCTCTTGTCCAAGCCAGCTCTGCCTGAAATGGGTTATGAGGAGGAAGTGATACAGGTTGGAAGGGCTCTGACTATGTCATGGATCTATTTACTTAAGCTTGTGACATCTGGGTGAAAGCCCCCTTCAAGCTATGCTGACAGAATAAAGTTTAACCCATCAACTAAAAAGTGTTTCTTCTGATTATTCTTTGTTTATAATAAGTAACTAATCACTATTCCTATGGAATCACATTAAACTAAATGATACTTATTAGAACTAATAATAGAAATAAAATGATTGTTTTAAGACTGTTAAGAGTCTACTAATGAAGGGTAAGAGTCAAATTATTTCCCAGAAAAAATCCTAGATAAAAAATAAGGGAATAAACATTTTTATGTGTTCTTATGTGCCAGGTACCTATAATGTACTTTAAGTGCTTTAAAAGACTATCTTATCTTTGCAATAGTTCTGAAAGTGAGGAAAATTTATTATTCCCATTTTAATGTTGAGAAAACTGAGGGAGAAAGAAATGAAGTGACCTGCATAGGATCCAGAGATAAGTGTCTGAGACAATATTTAAAGTCTTCTACTTCCCAGAGCCAGCATTCTCTCCACTGCGAGATAAGACTTAAGACTGCAATGAAGGTGGTAGTTTTGAGGATGAAAATAGTCATTTCTTTTTCAGCAACCAAGACACAAAAAGTTATGAGAGCTGACCATGAAGAGAATACTAAATTAAGGAATGGAAAAGATGAGTAAGTAAATGAGGGGATAGTACAGTAGTAGACAGAGCCATGTTCTGAGAAAAAATATTGGGGTGACATTGAAATATTGATGAAAATTTTTAACAGGCTTTATAGGAAACATGGAGAAAAAATTAATCAAGCAAGAATTAAAGGATTGCCACTCAGAAACAGGGTTAAGTCCACATTAAATAACATGTCTTTGAAACATGATTTCTCTAAGACTATTGCATGATTCTGCCTGAATCATTCCACATCATGGCTATTGAGTGGTGATTGATGATAAAGGTGCTTTTTTTAGGATAGAGTATTAATAACAGGATAGAGAAACAATGACAATAGGAAATGAGGCAGAGGAAACAAAAGCACAAGACAGCATATAGTTGAACTGATCTATGAGTTCAAGGGAAAAAAAGTAAAGTTGGTGAGGAAAAAAAAGGAATGAATAAAGAGGTCAGGTTAGAATAAAGGTTCTCTAATAGCTTAATGAGAAGTGAATGGGAAGGTGTACAAACTGTATTTTTTTTCCTTTCTCCAAAGGGCCAAATAATATTTATCTCACTCTAACCCTATTATCTGGAAGATATTCCAAGAGTCATTAACATAGTCAGTTTTCTTTCTCTCCCTAAGGGACATGAGAGAAGTCATTTACTTTCTTTTTGCATCTTGCTGTTTCATTTATAAAATGAAAACTAAATGACCTACTAGAATACCTTAAATTCTTCAAGTTTATATTGTAACCTAGTTAAAATGACCCATGTTCATTCAGAATTGATAAATTGAAGACACTTAGAAAAACTAGGTTTTCTCTTACCATAATCATTTACTGTGGAGTTCAACTTTCCATTAACTATTTTGGTCTTTTCCTTTCAACTCAAAGGTCATTACCAAAATCCAGCTATGCACTCAGAACTGTATTGGGGAGACAGAATGTTTAAGTAAGACACACTCTCTGTCCTTTGGGAGATCATTGTCTACCAAGATGAATGTAGTATATAGAACTTCAGGGTTATGATGTGTTATACATGCATAATCCTATTAGATTCTCCTAACTATTTTGAATGCCATAAGATTATTGTCTTCTATATTTAAAGACCAAGAACTTGGTTTTATACACAGTTGTTCAATTGTTTCAGTTATATTGACTCTTTGTGACTCTTTTGAGGATTTTCTTGGTAAATATATTGAAGTGGTTTTCCATTTCATTCTCCACATCATTTTAAGATGAGGAACTGAGACAAACACAGTAAACTGATTTTCCAAGAGTCACACAGCTATTAAGTGTCTGAGGCCAGATTTGAACTGAGGAAGATGAGTCTCCCTGACTTCAAGCTCAGTATTCTATCCCTATGTCACCTAGTGGCTATGTTGTGGAGTCAGTGATTACAGAGATGGAGCTCAGACCCTGATCTTTGTACCACAATATTCAGCAGATACAGAAAAGTGATGACCAGGGGAAAATAAGGGAATTTGCTAATGTCACATAGCAAGTTAAGCATAGCTAAGGTTTCCTTAATTCTCCAATCAGTTTCTCCTCCAACACATTTATTTTCAAAATACTCATCCACAAACATTTCTAATAATTTTCTATGTGTCCAGAATTCCAAACATAGATGTTCCATTGGGATATCCTTCCACATTCCTTCCCTGTGGACATATAAAATGAACAATGACTTTGTTAAAATAACACTAGAAACATTTTTGAAACCAAGAATAATGAAACAATTGCCCCAGAGTCTCTAAAACAAATTAAGTTTTTTCTATTAATCAGAGACAGAAATATTTTATGGTACTTTAAAGCAACTTAATGATTATAGAATGAACATTTTAAAATGTTTTTCTGAGACTCTAAAATTAATTTCTCTCAAATGTGCAATATACATTTGTTACTATTATTTAAAAAAATAAAAGAAAATCCAAATTATAGACCAATCATAGGGAATATTGTTTTTAGGACCATTGGCCCATAGGAAAACAAAAATCCAGGGGATATATTAAAGACAGGATTTTCATTTAGAATTTCCCCCCTCAAAAATGTAATATAAAACATTCAAATCACCTGCTTTTAAAATTGAAGTTAAAGGGGGCAGCTGGGTGCTTAGTGGATTGAGAGTCAGGCCTAGAGACGGGAGGTCCTAAGTTCAAATCCAGCCTCAGACACTTCCCAGCTGTGTGACGCTGGGCAAGTCACTTGACCCCCATTGCCCACCCTTACCACTCTTCCACCTGGGAGCCAATACACAGAAGTTAAGGGTTTAAAATATAAAAAATAAAATTGAAGTTAAAGGATTCTTGAGAAACAAGAATGAAGTCAAAGGAGACCAATTCAAAACTTAGATGCTTAGATAGATATGTGATCTCAACAGAATGAGTTTTTTCTCCACCTGTGGCAACTTAAAATCCCTCTTCACCTGGCAAATAAATTCCTAAATCCTTCACAAAATGAACCAATTGAGTAAATTAAGAATGAACTACAATTTCAAGTGTGTACTGTCTGCCAGGTACCTGGCTAGTGCTGGGGATACAAACACAAAAGGGAACTAGTCTCTGCCATTAAGAAACTTGCATGATAATTGATTTATAGACCTAACTCTGGTCCTTTTTGGTTTTCTTCATTTACAAAGAGCTATGTCTTTTTTTTTAATTTAAGCTTTACTGCTGATTTTAGTATATTAGTAATTTCCAGATATAATCTAACCCCAGTTCCTCAGTCAGTGAACACTTTCTTATGACAAAGAGGATCCAATTTACAGAGGGAAATCATTTGAAGATTTATGCAACATTCTGCAGGTATATCCCCTAACATTTCTTCTGAAAGGAGGAAATCATGCTTTAACATATCTTCTTCTGATTGATCATCATGATAATAAAGTCTAGTTTTCTTTTAATGTTAGTTTTCTATCTTTACTGGTCTTTTAATTCCACAATAGGGAGTTCCTATACCAATAAAATTATAGATCTAGTTTCTGTCATGAAACTATCTCTTTATTTAAATTTGCATAAGTGTTGTATATTCATTATAAAATGAAGAGAAAATAGTTATATGAAAAAGATGTAATAACAGGTAAACAGCCACAGTCTCTGGGAAGAGAAGTTAAGGGAATATATGGACAATAGGTATAGGTAGGTGCTGATGAATCCAAATCTGAATCTTTAAATTATTTTGTGAATTTCTACATTATGCCCATAATATGTGTATTGATTATATATCATGTATGTCATTATATTGTTTGTGCTTACTTTATTGGATATTAAGTTTAGGAAGTATCCATATGGTTCTGTATATTCTTAATACTTGACATTTTTGTAATATAACAATATTCTCTTATGTATATGCTGTAATATGTTCTATCATTCTATAATCCATAAACATGTGCATAATCTCTATGTTTTTGTTATACCAGGATGTGTTACTGTGACTTTTTTTTTTTGCTTCAAATGACTTTTTTTTTCTTTGATTTTCTTGGAATATTTACCCAGCAGTGTGATCAGAAAATTAGAGAGTAGGAAACTTGTAGTGACTTTTCTTGAATAATCCTAATTAATTCTTCTAACTTCTTGTACCAATTTCACATCTCCACCAATAGTGGATTTGTGTGCCTTTATTCACATAATCCTGCAAAACTGACTGGGTTCATAGTATCATAGATGAAGTATTAGATAGAGCTTATACATTTTCCTGACCAGTTCTATCAATTTATAAATAAGGAAACTGAGGTTTCAGTTAAGTTATGACTTGCTCAATAACATAATTAGTAAACCTAAATTTGAACCCAAGACCTTTGACTCCAAATACAGCATACATTTCCTTGAACCATATTATAAATATTTTGCTTTTTTAAAGTCCTATTTGTCAAATTGACATTTCTATGATGATATAATAAAATTTTAATTAATTTATTTTTATATTAATTAAAAATAATTTCTAAATTTTTCTCTAATCTAGTTCCTCCCTCACCAATTGAGACGGCAAGAAATGTCATATCAACTATAAACCTAAAGTAATGCAAAAAATGTCCAAATTAGCCATTTTTCCTCACATTAACTTTTTATTCTTTTCTTGAGATTCAAATGTGCATATTAAATTTTCATTTTAACCCTAGTTTTTTGGTTAGGAAAGTATGAAATTCCTCAATTTCATAAAACTTCAATCTTTTTTTTTCCTCTGTCGGATTATTCTCAGTATCACTGGGCATATAATTTTAAATGGTCATCCTAGATACTTTTACCTTTCAAAATATCATATTGCATCCCATCCTGTCCTTTAATGTAGAAGCTACTAGGTCTGGTGTAATCCTGAAGGTGTCTTTCTCAAAATTTGTTTTTCTTTCCTTCTGACAGCTTTTAGAGGGGCTTAGCAGTTCTTGAATTTGTCCATAATAGTCCTGGGAAATTTTGTTTTGGTTTCTCTTTCAGAATATGATTACTGAGTTCCTTCAATTTGTATTTTTCTCTCTTGTTTGAGATTATCAGAGTATTTTCCATTGATTACTTTCTTGTAATAGGGTATATAGATTTAAAAAAAAATTATCATGACTTTCAGGTATTATGAAAGACATATAACTCAAATGTAATAAGAGATTCAGAGTCTTATGGAAAAAATAATCTATTAAAATTACAATTGCATATAATGATCTCTTAAGGCTATAAGAAATAATAAAGCAAAATCAAAGGAATGAAATAATAGAAGAGAATCTTCAACAACTGATTTGAAAAATAGATCAAAGAGAGACAACATAACAATAATTTGACTCCTGGTATGCTGCTATCAAAAGAAGACTTTAGATACCATATTCCAAGGAATTGCTCAGGAATTCTAGGTTCAGAGGGTAACTAAAAACTGAAAGAATCCACCAATTACCACCTCATGGAGAACCAAAGATGAAAGTACAAAGAACATCATTGTTCAGTTCCATAGCTCCCAGGTTAAAGGAAAAATACTAAATGCAACAAGATAAAAATAAACAATAAAAAAGACAACTCTTTAAATACTGTGATACTACAGTCAAAATAACATAAGATTTAATAGCCACCACATTAAAAGAATGAAGGACATGGAACACATCATTTTGTAAAACAAAATAACTGGTCTTACAACCAAGAATAATATATTTATCAAAACTAAATATAATTATTAAAGGTGGAAAATGGATCTTTAAAAGGCGAATGAATCAAAAGCTTCAGTCACAGTCTCTTTGAACGGGAAGTTCCTTAAGAGAAGTTCCGGAAGATTCAGTCTTTATACTCACCATGTGCAATTCCAAAGGAAAGATTTAAGAACAATCTCACCAGCTTCAGAGCTCCTTCAAGTCCTGGTCACCAACCAGAAGAGCTCCTTCAGGTCCTGTTCACAAACCAGAAGCCTGGGCCCAGCTGACTGAGGTTTATTTTTAAAGGGGTCTCTTTTGCGTCACTTCCTATGGCCTCCTCTTAATTTACATGTCCAATCACATCAGATGCTTTTCTTAGGACTGCCCTGGGGCCAATAAGTAAATTCTGATTTGTTACTCATTCTAGGACACGTGGGTTATAGACCACCCAACTTGTGAGTTAATTGGAGATGTTTACTCCTTTGGTGATTATATCTAAAGATGGGCAGGGTAGATTTAATCTACTCTTTTCTGTCTTCTCCCAGTGCATCCCTCTTCCTCTCCCCTGCATTTTTTAGATCATTCCAACATAACTTGATTGATATCCATGATATCTCTCTATGTAGATTCATTCTAACTTCCCTAATAATGATAATGTTCTTAGAAGTTACATGTATCATATTCCCATTTAGAAGTGTAAACAATTTAACATTATTAAATTCAAATAATTTCTCTTTCATGTTTAAATTTTTATGTTTCCCTTGACTCTTGTGACTGAGTGACATATTGTATATGTATTTCTGGTTTTGTTTTAAGGTTCCTTTGCCATTCAGAATATGATTTTCAAAATCTCCCTCTCTAATGGCAAAGCTACTAATTTTTTTTTATCCTGACTATGACTCTGTGGTAATTGAATGGTTTCTTTTTGGCTGCTTGAAATATTTTCCCTTTGATCCTGAAGCTCTGGAATTTCAATAGAATATTTTTGAGCATTTTAATTTGGAGATTTCTTTCAGGAAGTAATCTTTGGATTACTTAAAATTCCTATTCTTCCCTTAAGTTCTAAGATACTGAAGCAGTTTTCTTCCAAAATTTCTGCAACTGTAGTGTCTTATCTCTTTGTTTTGGTACATGTCAGTTCAATAATTCAGGTAATTTAATAATTCTAAAATCATTGCTCCTCATTTATGTCACTTGTTTTTACAATGAAATATTTCTTTTCCTTCCAATTTTTAATTATTTATTTTTTCATTGTTTTGGGTGTCCCATAACTTCACTTAACTTCCACTTGCTCAATTCCTATTTTCAAAGAATTATTTTTTTAAACATTTATTAATAATCATTTTTAGCATGGTTACATGATTCATGCTCCTACTTTCCCCTTCAACCCCCGCACTCCCCCCACCCATGACCGATGCACATTTCCACTGGTTTTGTCATGTGTCCTTGATCAAGACCTATTTCCATATTGTTGGTGGTTGCATTGGTGTGGTAATTTCGAGTCCACATCCCCAATCATGTCCACCCCGACCCATGTGTTCAAGCAGTTGCTTTTCTTATGTGTTTCCTCTCCTTCAGTCCTTCCTATGAATGTGGGTAGTTTTCTTTACCATAAATCCCTCAGAGCTGTCCTGGGTCATTGCATTGTTGCTGGTACAGAAGTCCATTACATTCTATTTTACCACAGTATATCAGTCTCTGTGTACAATGTTCTTCTGGCTCTGCTCCTTTCGCTCTGCATCAGTTCCCGGAGGTCTCTCCAGTTTCCCTGGAACTTCTCCAGTTTGTTATTCCTTTTAGCACAATAGTATTCCATCACCCGCGTATACCACAGTTTGTTCAGCCATTCCCCAATTGAAGGACATACCCTCCTTTTCCAGTTTGTTGCCACCACAAAAAGTGCAGCTATAAATATTTTCGTACAAGTCTGTTTATCTATGATCTCTTTGGGGTACAAACCCAGCAATGGTATGGCTGGATCAAAGGGAAGGCATTCTTTTATAGCTCTTTGAGCATGATTCCAAATTGCCAGCCAGAATGCCTGAATCAGTTCACAACTCCACCAGCAATGCATTAATGTCCCAATTTTGCCACAGACACTCCAACATTCATTACTCTCCCCTTCTTTCATTTTAGCAAATCTGCTGGGTGTGAGGTGATACCTCAGAGTTGTTTTGATTTGCATTTCTCTAATTATTAGAGATTTGGAAAACTTTCTCATATACTTATTGATACTTTTGATTTCTTTACCTGAAAATTGCCTATTCATGTCTCTTGCCCATTTATCAATTGGGGAATGACTTGATTTTTTATACAATTGCTTTAACTCCTTGTATATTTGAGTAATTAGACCCCTGTCAGAGTTTTTCATTATAAAGATTTTTTTCCAAATTTGTTGTATCCCTCCTTATTTTGACTACATTGTTTTTGTTTGTACAAAAGCTTTTTAGTTTAATATAATCAAAACCATTTAATTTACATTTTGTAATTTTCTCTAACTCTTGCTTGGTTTTAAAGTCTTTCCATTCCCAGAGATCTGACAAGTATACTCTTCTGTGTTCACTTAACTTATTTATAGTTTCCCTCTTTATATTCAAATCATTCACCACTTCTGAATTTATCTTGGTGTAGGGTGTGAGATGTTGATCTAAACCTAATCTCTCCCATATTGTTTTCCAAATTTCCCAGCAGTTTTTGTCAAATAGTGGATTCATGTCCCAAAAGTTGGGCTCTTTGGGTTTATCATACACTGTCTTGCTGATGTCATTTA